>NC_136526.1:50000-62500 GCF_053919585.1 Euprymna scolopes | reverse complement strand
CCAGGTCATGCAAGGAGTTAGCTAACTTCAATCACTACATATTCTAACTCCCAAAGTTCAGCTTAAATGCTCCAAAATTCATTTCAGCTAAATATTAAAAAATTAAATACTAAAAATGCGTAATGTTTAACGGCCTCGCCAGATGGGTGCTTCAAAGAGGTTTTGTTAAAGCACTGATATCTCGCAAGAAATTCTGTTCTTGATGCCTCCAGGTGCGAACACCACACCCACAATTTACTCACAATAAAAAGTCCATCTAAAAAAAATGGAATCATTTTTCGTGTTAAAATGGGTACATCACAAAATAATTTCCCAACACTGAGTAATACTCATAATTATTTTCAATTAATGCCACTCAATTTGCGGGCCTATTGCCTCTTATTATTCCTTAAATAAGAAATCCTTCCAGCCTGAGGTAAAATTCTATTTTCTTCTCAAAAATCAATTTAATTCTCAAAAATCATACTCTCAGCCATTCTCGACTGAACTCAACCGACATTTGTTCAATTTCATGAGAGAAATATTTCCAGACTGAGGTAAAAAAAAAAAAAAAATTTTCCCCCCAAATTAATTCAATTCTCAAAGATAATACCTCTATTTATTCTCGTTGGAAATCATAAAAAGAACTCTCAAAAATGTAATTCCCAACAACAACCCAGAATTCCACTGCATACACGCATACTGGATCATCTAACAGAAATCATTGAGATTCACAAAACCTATTAAAATAATTCTCTCATTTTTTCTTTCAATTAAATTCAATCACCGCATTTCTCACTCCACAATTTATATGTAATTTAATCAAAATCATTATCATCAGAGCCAGCTCACTCTTGACAGAACTTAACAAGTAGTCACTTTAAAATGAGTGAACAAAACTCTACCATTGTCTTGACCTATTCTCGAGGTAGGGCACTCCCTTTCCTTCGAGCCTTGCATCTGGTGGGTCATGGGGCAACATATCATCCCATTTACGATTTATTGCTTTCCAAGTTACAGGCATTCTCTTACAGCTCTCATTTGACCTCAACCACAGGTCATTCAGCTTTATCCTAACTGCCCGTTGGTGACCTCTTGTGACATCATTCATGTTGGAATTTTTTTGTACCAATAATGGTGTATCCCCCCTGTTTACATTTATTATTGTTTATCTGGTGCTTATATATGATTTTTTGTATTTTGTATCCATTATGATTTTTAATTTCGTATATTTTGGATTTGTACGAAACTCCCTTTAATTTGGAGAAAAGAGAAATGCTAGCTCTGTGGTGACGTCACGAGCCCAGGGCGTATTTCGTCCTCTTTTGAAATTCTGCTGACGTGGAGAGTGAACGTGTTCATTTCCCAGCGTTGAAAATGCAATTTTGAAGAGCCTACTTCAAAGAAGTAAACCCGGCAAGAAATTAATACCCGGCTGTGACGAGACAGACTTCTGGAAATTAACTACGTGACTGCGGTCTTGCGCATATTTATTTTACAAGGAGTGGAATTTAAAGAAAATACCTTTTTATGTGACAAGGAATTATGGAATTTCCATTCCGGACAAGCGACGAGGTCTTGCTCCTGTAATACATGTGTGTCTCTACGGTTTGCATGCAACATGGAGGGAAGGAAAATTCTAAAAGAACTTTAAACAAAAAGAAAGAAAAAGACACGTGCCTGACAGGCTTTCAATTGTGAGTACGCTCCTAAAATTAATTTCATATGCGAGTGTGATTAGGAAATACAACTATTTTGTACATTGTTGTATTCGTTTATGGATACACACAACTTCTTTATAAGAACCAGTGTTGTTATTTTTTTCTTTACATGTTACTTTTTTCATAATAAGTTACCTTGGCGTTTCTTAAGTTTACTGCCCGCAAAGAGGAAAATTTGCAACTTATTGTAAATAAAGTTTCTTCTTCGTTTCAAAGCAAGACATTTATATTTTATTCTTTACCCCCCCCCCTCTTTTGTTTCATGCTTTTTTTTTTCAGCTTAGTTACTTTAGCGTCGAATTTATCTGGAAGCAAGATAAATTCCGACATTCAGAGTCCGGCCAATTTTCCAAGCCTACAGAAATTTTCTTGGACTGCCTGAGCCGAGTCATCTCCTGACGTCTTTGTCAACCAACATCCCCCAGAGGGCTTCTAAGGCCTTCTCTCCTTTATCATAACCAGCCATTTCTATCAGAACCTCCGCTCCCATCGTTATCTTCTACTGCCAACACCCCCTTGTTGTTAAAATGCACACATCTCATAATCTCTTAAACACAAGAATCGAAGTTAAGAAATCCTTCTTACGTCATCGCTCGTCATTCTTGTAATTTACTTCGCCTTCTTATTACTTGGGTATCTCCCTACATCCTAATATCACCCAAAACGGTCAAATATAATACAATATAATCAATCAAAACAAGAAGAGGAAAAATTATATAAACAATAAGAAAAAAATCAAATACAATACAATGTAATCAAGTAAAAAGAGAGAAGACTGCACAATTATCTCTTTAAAATCTACTTTCTCTCTTTTTTTCTTTCCTTCCCTCACTCTCTTTCTCTTTCAATGTAAGCCAACACGCCCAAATATAACTCAATCCCATACACATGCTAAAACGCTCAACAAGCGATTCCTCATCTCGTGTTAACTGCTATTAAATCAACAGACACAATTAGTTTCGATTTTAACAATACATCCCTCCTCTCACTCTTTGGCTAGATCGTTGACACAGACAACAGTATGGTTAATATGCCTCTCTTTCTCTCTTTTTTTTCAGTTCGAGACAAGTCACGCAAACAGCAGAAGAGAAACTAAAAAAAAAACTTTGCCTCATCCGGTCGACTGTTTCTGTCCTTTTCTGCCACTCGGTTTGCTTCGCCTTCCTCTTCTTTTTTTTCCTTCGAGTTCGCACGTTTCCCCAAGAGAGAGAGAAAAATCTTTTTTTTCACTGTCTCTGTGTACTTTTGCGTTTTTCTTTCTCTCTCAATTATATGTTATTTGATTTAAAATTTTTCTCTCGAGTATTTCCTTCACTGTCTCTCTTTTTTATAATCTTCACTTTCTCCTTTTTTTATTTTTTTGTATTTTGTTCTCAGTGTCTCCTTCTCTATTTTATTATAGTTTTTTTTTCAGTGTCTCGCGATCGTCTTATTTTCAAATATGTGTTCTGCATTTTCTTTTTCTTCTTTATATTTTTTCCACTTAGTTTTCGGGGTAAATCCTCGATCAGGGCAACAAATGTGGTCCTCCCGCTCAGGTCAGCAGATGACTTTTGACCCTGCTGAACTGGTCTGGCCGTTGATCGTCTATCTTCCGAGACGACTCAACATGAAATCTCAGCGTCGCAGGCTTCATGTCGATTTCTGCTGAAGATCGAATAGCTTTGCATGCATGCCAAAAATAAAAGAAAACAGACTCAGAGAGGTCTAACTATGAAAAAGTAAATTGAACAAAAATTACAAGTTCTTACATATGTACTGAAGTATATCAACATTAACAATGCATAATGAATAAAAATGCACAAGACAAAATAACATTATAGATAGATCGGCAGACGGTACGTCTCGTAGGGAAAGATCGTCTCCCGGTCCTTTTATTTACTAAAGAAAAAGATTTCAAGACTGTCGCGCCCTCTAGTGGTAGTTCATTGAAGTTCAAGGGAGATAATCCGTAGTTCATTGAAGTGCAAGGGAGATAATCCTGTCCAATATATTACATCCCTTCAATCTTACTCTGGATCACGAACATAGTCTTCAAATTTTTTTGGTGGTCTCCGAATAAGCCCTGACTTGCGAGAGGGTGGTGATGCCGATTTTTCTACCACTGCTGGAGTCTCTGCAACCTCTTCCATATGCCTGCTCTCAGGTATTAAACTTTCCTCAGGACTGTCGGGTGTGCTGGAAACTTCAGTTGTGCCGAAACTCTCAAGATTCTTTACAGCATTATCTGCTTGTATCTCAGGCGTAAGTTCCACTGCTACTGGTGATGAGAGTTTCACAAGCTGGTCCACATGCCTCCTTACTAGCCCTCTACCGGTTTCCACTTCAAAATGCACTGCTCCCAACTGTTTGGTAATGGTACCTTCAATCCATCGCTGAGTAGATCCATAGTTACGCACAAGCACAGGATCGGCTACTTTAAATTCACGGAGCGGCACCATTACCTTGCTCCCCCTTTCCATTTTATTTTTTACATCCATAGCCTTGTACGTCTCTGGCTTTGCCAAATGAAACGCTGTTCGTAACTGCCGTTTGAACATCAGCTCGGCAGGAGAAACCCCAGTTGATGAGTTTGGAGTTATCCTATAAGTGAATAAAAATCGGTTCACCTTGGTTTCAAGTGTTGCCTTGCCGTCTGTATTCATCCTTTTAAGCGCTTCCTTGAAGGTGCGTACACTGCGTTCTGCTAGCCCATTCGAGGAAGGATGGTAAGGAGCCGTGAAAATGTGCCGAATTCCATTAGCATTCATGAATGCTTTGAATTCTTCACTTGTAAAACAGGGACCGTTGTCGCTCACAATTAATACCGGTAGTCCATGAGTTGCGAAGATCCCTCTCAATTTTTCACTTGTGGTTATAGCAGAAGATGATTTTGTAATGCAAACTTCAGTCCACTTTGAATGAGCATCCACTACTATCAAAAACATGTGCCCCAAAAATGGACCCGCATAATCTAAGTGGACTCTCTCCCATGGGGAACTTGGATATTCCCAGCAATGAATGGGAGCCTTGCCGGGATTGCTTTGATAATGTATGCAGGTTCCACAAGCTTTACCGGCTCTCTCAATATCTGCATCAAGATTTGGCCACCACACATAGCTGCGAGCAAGGGCCTTCATTCGCACGATCCCTATGTGTGTCTGATGTAATTGCTGCAACACTTTTGTTCTGAGTATAGCCGGAATTACTACTCTACTCCCCCATAATACGGTACCATCTTCACATGTCAACTCTGTCCGTTTGTTGAAGTAGGGCTTCATTGCCGTATCTGGAATACACCTACTCCAGCCATTCAGGATGTATTCGTACACCCGACTCAAAGTAGGGTCTCTTCTTGTCTCCAATCTTACTGCCGCCACAGTCACTGGAGCATCAACCAAGTTCATCATGTGTATCCTGTTAGAATTAGGTGTGACATCTTGCTCCTGCACACTGATTGGAAGACGACTGAGGCAATCTGCATTTCCATTAAGGGACCCGGCACGATACTCCAACCTGTAATTATAGGCAGCCAGAAATATGGCCCAGCGTTGAACTCTGGCAGCAGCAAGAGAAGGGATCGGCTTGTTTTCAGCAAACAACCCCAATAACGGTTTGTGGTCAGTGAACAACGTAAAATTATTCCCATACAGATATTGGTGCAACTTTTTTACCGCAAAGACTAGGGCCAGCCCCTCCTTCTCAATGTGCGCATAATTCCGTTCTGCCTCAGACAGCGTTCGTGATACGTAGCATACTGGTTTCTCCCTTCCATCTTCCATTTTGTGAGCCATTACAGCTCCCAGTCCATAGGGAGGAGCATTTACATGCACCAGAATCGGTCTAGATGGATCAAAATGAGTTAAAAGAGGTGCAGAACACAGCATTTTCTTTGTTTCTTCAAAAGCCCTGGTTTGTTCAGCACCCCATACCCAGGGAGCACCCTTCCTCATTAAGTTGTGAAGCGGTTCAAGTATAGTTGATAAGTTTGGCAAATGACTATGATAATAGTTAAGTGCCCCTAGGTAGGCTCTTAATTCTGTGATGTTTTGCGGTCGAGGTGCCTCTGTCATGGCGGCTACTTTGTCTGGAAGAGGCGCCATGCCTTCCTTACTAATTCTGAAACCCAGATATGTCACTTCAGGAAGGAGAAACTTGCACTTACTTCTCTTTAATTTTAATCCGGCCTTATCTAGAGCAGCAAATACACTGTATAAATTCTTCAGATGACTACTGTCATCACTACCTGAAACCAGGATGTCATCCACACGCACCTTGCAAAAAGGAATGTTCTTCAATCTTTTGTCCATCTCCCTTTGAAAAATCCCTGTAGCACTGTGTACCCCAAATTGTAGTCTGGTGGGCTGGTATAATCCTTGGTGAGTGTTTACTGTTAGCAGTTCCTGGGTTTCTGCATCCAATTCCAGCTGCTGATAGGCATGGCTCAAGTCGAGCTTGCTAAATTTTTGACCCCCTTTCAAAGTAGCAAATATATCTTCTGTCCGAGGAAGAGGGTAATAGTCACATGGTGATGCCCGGTTTACTGTTTGTTTGTAATCTCCACAGATCCGGATGCCTTCATTATTATTTTTGGCAACCGGTACAATAGGGGCAGCCCACCTAGAGTATTCCACTCTTTTGTAAATTCCCTGGTTTTCCAGGCGATCTAGCTCCTTTTCCACATCCGCTTTTATGGCATAAGGTACTGGTCTTGCCCGACAAAATTTGGGACTCACCGTTTTATCAATGGGTATTTTGTACCTTAAAATCCTTTAAACACCCCATTTCTTCACTGAACAGCGAATCAAATTCTTTTAAAAGCCTTTCCAACCTCGAAGGGGAATCTTCCTGGTATAAAGGAAACATGCTTCTCCAATCCAGCTTTACCTTATTCAACCAGTTGCGGCCAAGAAGTGTCGGTACATTACCTTTCACCACCAGCAAAGGTAGTCGATGCTTTAACCCTTCCTGGATTACTTCCACGTCTGTGGTCCCATGTGGTTTCACTAATTCACCAGTGTACGTTCTCAACTTGACATGGCTTTCCTTTAGATCACGAACTTGGCCAATTTTATTGAATTTTTCTAGGCTCATTACTGTGCATGCAGCTCCAGTGTCCACTTCCATGACCACTTTCTCTTGATTAATTAGCAGTTCCACTAATACTGGTGGTGTCCGCAGGTTAGCAACTGTGTGCAAGTCTAGCCTTTCCATATTTATTTCCATTTCTTCACAACAATTTTCCTTCACATTGTTCACCATCTGTCATAATATAGGCTAAGAGACTATTAGTCGCCTAGAGTTATGCCCCTTGGCCCGTGACGTATGAATCTCGTCCGCCATTGTTTCTCAGTGCAACGTTTACTACTAGACAATAAAGAACGCATTTTACACCACCTTCGAGTCTGTTTATCAATGCTTCCAAAGTATGTATTATCACGACATGGTGTCTGAAGTGGGATCCTCTAAAGAATCAAAGGAATAGTAACAATATTACCCTAAAAAAAAAACAAAAAAAAAAACGAACATTTTCGGGATCTAAAAAAAAATTAATACAAAAATACACGTGGTGTCGGTATTTTTCTCGCAATCGACGATGAATACATATTCGCAACTACCACCTCCAACAATCGATTGGAACACTTCAAATTTGGCCAAATCAATGGACCGATTTATCAGGCAAGTTCATTTATATTTCGACGGCCCAATGAAAGACGTAGATTCAGACACAAAGTTAAATTACTTGCTAATATGGTCTGGTATCGAGGGCCAGGAAATAAGTGACACTTTTCCCTTTCGACAGGGAGAAGAAAGGACATTGGATAAATACATCCAATTTTTTAAGGAATATGCGAATCCGCGATCGAACTTTCGTGTAGCTAGACACAACCTACTAAAATGTAAACAAAACGCGGATGAATCGGCACACGCATTTCTAAGTCGGCTGCGTCAGACAGCCAAACAGTGTGAATACGGTCGGACGGTGGAAGAGACCATTGTGTTGGACCTATTCATATTCGGTATTTATTTACAGTCTGCACAAAAGTCCCTAATAAGAGAAGGAAGCGATCTCACGATCGAGAAACCACTCGGAATCGTCGAGACAGAAGAAGCCACGTGTAAACAAATGGAAGCATTACGTACAACAGCAGTAGAAGACAGCTCTACACTCGCAGTTAGAGCCAGACAGCCCAGTGGACCTACCACATGTGGTAATTGTGGCACAAAACACCATCAATATAAATGCCCAGCTAAAGGCAAATACTGCCTAAAATGCAATAAAAAGGGACACTTTGCTAAAGTTTGCCACTCTAAAATGGGAGACGAGGGGCACACACGCAGACAGTCATTCCAGCCACAGAGGAAATATAATAAGAATAAAATCCACATGGCAGCAGCACATATGGGTAGCAACGACGACAGTTCCACAGAGGAGCTGTACTTTCACACAGTAAAGGAATTACCGTTAGCGACCACAGAAGCTTTCACAAAACTGAAGATAGGCAACAGCAAAGCCCAAATAGAGGTTGACGCGAAAATCGACACAGGTGCAATGAGCAACCTGTTACCTAAACAGGTATTCAAGGAACTGAAAGGAGTACCACTGGAAAAATCAGCTATAAGGCTAATTGCGTTTGGAGGCTCAACGATAGACCAAGAAGGGACCTGTCGTTTAGGGGTCAGATCCCGCGACAAGTTCGTTAAAGCGACCTTTCACGTGGTGAAATCAAGAGACCCTATACTAATAGGACTCCAAACATCAAGAGAATTAGGGCTAGTCACCCTTAACTTGGCTATAAAAACGGACACAACTCATGTGACGGACAAAGCATCCCGGCCTACTCCCCCGCACGACATGAAACCGGTCCTCATGCAGGAACCATGTACGGATGGGAAACCTTGGAGAAAGGAGGAAAATCATTGAGGAATTTCCAGACGTATTCGACTCCATTGGTTGTCTGCCAGGTGAACACACCATCCATTTAAACCCCGAGGTACCACCAGTTGTCCACCCACCACGTCGAGTCCCAATATCCCTAAAAGGAAAGTTGAAATTGGAGTTGGACTCCTTAGAGGCCCAGGGAATAATTTCCCCTGTAAAGGACCCAACGCCCTGGGTAAACTCATTCGTCTGTACCACTAAAAGGAACGGATCGGTCAGGCTATGCCTCGACCCCCGAGACTTAAATAAAGCAGTGCACAGACCACACTATGCGACTCCGACATTCGAAGACATCACTGCAGAACTAGACAACGCTAGATGGTTCACAAAAGTCGATATCAAGTCCGGCTACTGGCATTTGAAACTGGACGAAAAGTCGAGACGTCTCACAACATTCATTACCCCACATGGCAGATACATGTACAACAGGTACCCCATGGGAGTCAAATCTGCCCAAGATGAGTTCCAAAGAGCCATGCAGGAAAACTTCGGAGACCTCGAAAATGTCCTATCCATATGCGACGACATAGTAGTGTACGGATTCGAGGAAGACGGCAGTGACCATGACAAGGCACTGAGGCAGCTAATGTTTAGAGCAAGGGAAAGAAACTGCAGGTTTAATTCAGAGAAATTTGTGGTGAAAACTTCCGAAATCCTTTTCTACGGCCACATAATCTCAAGAGACGGTGTCAAGCCAGATCCCCGGAAAATAGAGGCGATCACACAGATGCAACCCCCCGAGGATGCAAAGCAGCTCACCAGCTTCCTAGGCCTGGTGAACTACTTGAACAAATTCTCTCCACGACTCGCGACACTGACAAAACCCCTACGTGAGTTAACATCGAAGAAGAATGACTTCACATGGTCTTCACAGGAGCAACAGGCATTCGAAGAAATCAAAAAAGAGATCGGAAATCATACGACACTCCGATACTTCGACCCTAAAGAACCAATAGTGCTACAGGTAGATGCGTCTTCAATGGGTATAGGCGCGGCTCTGCTACAAAACGACAGACCAGTAGCATTCGCGAGCAAAGCACTTTCCAGACCAGAAACACGCTACTCAAACATAGAGAGGGAGATGTTGGCTATCGTCTTTGGCCTGGAGAAATTTCACAGTTACGTTTGGGGCCACAAAACGACAATTCATACGGATCACAAGCCATTGGAGTCGATAGCATTGAAAAATCTAGCACAAGCACCCCCAAGACTGGCTAGAATGTTATTGAAGGTCGAGGGATATGATTTTACTGTAAAATATACCCCAGGAAAAACAGTTCCAATTGCAGACTGCTTGTCACGAGTAGCACCCAGACCCAGTGGGCACATTGAAGGGATCGATCTCAACGTCCATAGCATGATCTCATACCTCAACTTTGCGCCGACGAGAGTTGAAGATATAAGAGTGGAAACATCCCAGGATCCACTCCTAAAGCAACTTGTAAGCATGGTATTGACCGGCTGGCCTTCCAACCGGGCTGACTGCCCAGGAATTCTCCTGCCATTCTGGAATTTCAGAGATGAGATTGGGGTCCAGGATGGAATTCTACTCAAGAGCCAGAGAATCATTATCCCAGCCTCGTTGCAAAGAGGCATACTGGAAGAGCTGCATGCTTCACACCAAGGAGTAGAGAGAACGAGGTTACGAGCGCGTTCAGCGGTGTACTGGATAGGGTTAAATAAGGACATAGAAGATATAGTCCGAGAGTGCCACACATGCCAGAAATACCAAGCCAGTATCCCGCCCGAATCAATACTCCAGCACGAAACCCCTACGTACCCCTGGCAGTACGTCAGCACAGACTTGTTCACATTGGCAGGGAAAGAATATCTGCTTGTGGCAGATCAGTACAGCCGAAACCCCTTCGTACGACGCCTTCCGTCCGCCTCATCAATATCCGTTATTAGAAGTATTAAGACGATATTTGAGGAACAAGGAGTGCCGGAAATCTTGTACTCGGACAATGGTCCACAATTTACAAGTAAAGATTTCAAGGATTTCGCCAGGACACAGCTTCCAACAGGACATCGTCCCCACATTACCCCAAGTCTAACGGATTCGCCGAAAGAATGGTGGGAACATGCAAGAAAATTTTGACGAAGGCAGGGGAAACTGGTCAAGACAGCTACCTAGCAATGATGGCTTACAGAGCCACGCCACTGTCATCAGACATTAAGTCCCCGGCAGAGTTACTCAACGGACGAAAAATACGGACACCCCTAGTATCCAAGCAACAACTTGGCGATGAGCAGACTAGGACAGCCATACAGAAACAGAAAGATCATTCTAAGGTCTGCTATGACAGGAAACATAACAGACACCACTCCCACCTACATGCAGGACAGAATGTCTATGTCCAGCAGGAAAAAGCAAAGATATGGGAGCCTGGAAAAATTCAGCGCTCCAGCGTGACACCCAGATCCTACATAGTTGAATCTGAGAACGGTAACACCTATAGAAGGAACAGACAGTTCCTCAGACCAGCTGGGAGGAGATCAACAACCGCAAATAGATCCGACCAACCTCGCCCCAGCGACTCTCCACCGGATCCCACCCAGAAGGAAGGTCCCCCCCTAAACAAATCGAACAGCCGACCACCGAACAACACTCCAGCGGCACGCCTCACACCCGAACTGAGAAACTCACCCCCGAATTAAGAAGATCTCAGAGACGAGTGAATGCTCCTCAGAAACTGAACTTATAGGTTACACTATCCTAAATAAAGAGACAATACCATTACCCTAGAACAATGGAGACAAGCTAAATAACATATTAGAGACTATGTTATCCCTTAATCAGATAAAGGCTAAATATCGCCCTTGGACTATATACATATATATGGAAGGGAAGGGATGTCATAATATAGGCTAAGAGACTATTAGTCGCCTAGAGTTATGCCCCTTGGCCCGTGACGTATGAATCTCGTCCGCCATTGTTTCTCAGTGCAACGTTTACTACTAGACAATAAAGAACGCATTTTACACCACCTTCGAGTCTGTTTATCAATGCTTCCAAAGTATGTATTATCACGACACCATCCTGCTTTCCTTACCTCGTTTTTCGGAGTTAGGAGGCCTGCTCTCTTCTTGCCTACACTTCCGACGAGTATGCCCTATTCGCCTGCATTTAAAACATTCCTTGTTTTTAAACTGGCACTTGTCCGCTTGGTGGCCAGTGCTTCCACAACGATAACACTCTCGTTTTAATGGTAACCTGTGTACGGACGTTTCACTTCCACTCGTCTGTGCTCCCAACATCAACTTGGAATATTTCCTTGCCGATTCCATAGACACTGCTATTTCAATGGCCTTGTGCAAAGTTAGCATTCTTTCGCCCAGCAAGCGATCCTGTATCTTCTCATCTTTCACTCCCACAACCAAACGATCACGTATGTGTTCATTTACTTTTTCTTCAAAGTTGCAATGTTCCGACATTTTTCTCAGTGTGGCCACATATTCACTAATGGACTCACCTTCTTGTTTGTCTCTCGTGTTGAATAAGAAACGTTCATGTATCTCGTTGGGGGCCGGCCTGATGTGCCTCTCCATCAGAATACATAGTTCTTCAAATGTTTTCTGCTCTGGCCTGTTTTCGGCTAAACCCCTGAGAATAGCATAATTTTTTGCCCCAATAACCGACAAAAATATAGCACGTTTCTTACCTTCATTCAACACATCATTGGCAGTAAAAAAAAACTTTACTCTCTCAATATAGTGCGACCATTCTTCTTCCGCACTATTCCATTCTCCAATGGTACCTAATAAAGCCATTTTTATCCGCTACTCGGCAACTCTTCCTCATTCGATTTGTTGTGGGTGTTCGCTTTTAATTTTAAATTGTCTTGTTACTCCTCCGCATTATTCGTTCCTCGTCGCCA
>NC_136526.1:2500-45000 GCF_053919585.1 Euprymna scolopes | reverse complement strand
CTCATTAATAAAAGAAATTTATAATGGTGAGGCTTTAACAGGGGATCATTCGATTTGAAATTGAATGCTTTACCACTTAGCTATAACTCCAGATGACAAGAAATCTGTTTTTTCTTTTTAAGAAGAAATGATTTGCTGAGATTTTATTACCTCCCTTAGCCCGTGTAACATAAAATATCCCCCTGTAAAAATCCTTCTCTTTTATCAATAAGAAAGACTATTTTGAATTTTATACAGCAAAGCATCGAGAGTTGGAGTTGCAAGTTTTTGGAAGCAGTGTGTTGAATTTAATATTTTTGGCCCTTTGCTACGAAAACTGAATGACGGCATGTGTGTGAGAAAAAGCGAAAATAGTTCAGGGAGACGTCTAGTACAGAAGAACTCATTCTTTTTAAAATTTATAATTTAATGTTTATGTGGTTAAAGCAATCAAATGTTAAATTCGACACACTGCTGTCAAAATCTCGCGACTCTCGACGCTCTACTATAAAAACTTAACTTCAAAAAACTTAACTCTAGAACACGACACACTGCTGCCAATACTTGCTACTCTGACGTCCAAATCCAAAATCAATTCAGTCTCTGAAAAATCAATGTTTTTATATCCAACCGGAAGCATCCCATCTGCATGTTAGGTGACAATATCGAAAGCATATCAAGAAAAAAGGTGGACATTTTCTTTTTCGTTATTTTTCATTCTTAGTGTCCACGCAAAACTTTACAGACTGCACACAAACAGGTTTGTATTAAGTTTTTAAGTATTTAATTACAAAATACCAAATTATATTGCCTTTCGTAACATTTTAGAGCACAGTTTATTAACATCATTTAGAAATAAAATATAGTGTTAGTTACCATTAAATGAAAAAATTAAATTAAATTAATGAATCAGTCATTCATGTTTATTTAGATGACGTCACAATGGTGTAATCTCAAAGCGGTCCCTTTTCGTCATGCAAAGGTTAGAGGCTATGTTTAACCAACGTTTCCTTACACGTTTTAACAGAAGGAACAAAATAAGATTTACACCGTTTCGTAATGAACTTTCATTGTTCAGGCGTTTTTCTTTAAACGTTTAAATTGTTTTTCATTGTTAATTAATTTTTATTCTTTTCAATCTTCATATATACATTTTTTCTTAATAACTGGACACTAAAATAGAAATTATATCAAATTACTAAAGAAATCCCAACAAACCAATCGAATTGTTTTGAACACAATAGAAAGAAAAAAAAACAAAAAAAAAAACGAAATTGTGTTTTTTGTTAAAATTGCTATTGTACTTCCTGAAAGGTAAGAATTTTCCACATTTTTATTATTATTTTAATAACTATTACATAATAAATTTAAGGTATTTAAATATTTTTTAAAAGAAAAAAAAACGTCATTATTTATTTTTTTTCTTTTTCTTTTGGAATGAAATGTAAGAATTTTTCAGTTTTTTTTTTTTTTTTTGGTTATTGTTCAAAGTTAAATATGTTTTAAAACAATCTCAAACATTATAATATGTTGTTTTTTTTTGTGCTCATGGCTATGGTGACAATTAAAAGTAAAGAAATACCAAAAAAATGTATTAGTCACGGAACAAAAATGAAATATTCCAAAAATCACGTAATTTGATCAGGTATTATTATTTGAAAAAGAAGATCAAAGGCGTTAAAGTTTCGCACCCCTGTATTATAAAGCCATTTGGCGGAAGTGATATCAGACAAATTTTTAACTACATATGATCAAAACTATATCATGTATCTTCTTCTTTTTATTTTTTTTTTTTTTAACACCTTACGCTACAACAGAACACCGACCACTCTAATTTACTATTCTATGGGCATTTTAGATCGCTGACAATGAATCTTATAATCAAACCGATCGCAAATTTACCGTTTGCATGATATGAACCCCTGGAACCTGGGACTACTTTGTCCGATTTCACCGCTTTCGTTTACGCAATGCGTGGTCGGTTTCTTATTGAAATGTACGTTCGTGCGCGGATGTGCGTAGTCACTTGACATTTCGCAAGTTGCGTGAATAATACATAGCGGACATTTTAAATGACAAGAAATATTTTTCATAAAATAAAAAGTTTTCACCTCATTTGATAGTAATTAGAACAAATACTTTTCATGAAATTAAAAAGAAAATTGATTTCACCTCATTTAATAGTAAAAATAATGCTGTCAGTAAGTTTTCACGAGCGGTTTACTAGGTGTGTCAGAATTTTGGGGGAATTTTGACACCCCTAACACAAAACTGAGAATAAAATAGAAAAAACTCGTAATTTCTCTTTTTTAAAGTGGGTTGTTTATTTTCTTTATTTTATTTCTATTTAAGTTGTTTAAAAAAAAATAGAAATGTTATTTTAAAAATAAAAAAACAGTGTTTACAAAGTGCCTGCACACGTTCATGCAAACATTTTTTGTACGTAATGAAATCAATTGAATTTTACGAGTTAAATTTTTTTCAATTTTTTAACTTTAAAAATCTATTAAAATTTTTCTATTGGTTCAATTTTTATGATATTTTCAGGTTCAATGTGAAATTTTATGCTCTTTCCAATAAACTGAATATAATATTCTAGACAATCGTTTTTTTTTTTAATTCACCCCCCCCGCCGCATTTTGAAATGTCTATTAAAATGAAAATAATTAATTTTCTCACCTCGAATTTTTATATCACAAATTGAAGATAAAAGATCAATAAATAAAATAAGCTAATTTAGAACAAAAAAAGAACAGTTATTTGAAAATTTACCTGTAAAGTCCAAAGTTTAAAACCGTTTTTTAAAAACCATGTTGATTTTTTCTTGTTTTTTTAAGTGAAACCTTATAATCTTCTTATATTGTCCAGAAAATTTTTACAATTACGACAATTTTTTCTATTTCATTTAATGTTTTTTTTTTTTTTTAGACATTTAACAAAAAAATTCACTCCATAAAGAAGAAATAAAATATATTAAATCAAAAACTCATGTATTTCTTTGAAAGAAGAAAAAAAGAATCGAAAATTCATCTAGTGGTTTTTTTTAAAGGCAAAAACTGATAAGTAAAATGTGATCATTTTTCAAGTACAGTGACCATATTTTTCACGCACAAGGCTTGACGGCTCACGCATATGTGTTGTTTTGACGTTTTATAGCCCTTTTATCCATCCATATTTCAAAACAGAAACAAAGACAAGAAACACCGGCTTGCTAACACCGGTTAATGCTTACGTAATGGCGGTCTTTTCAAATGGTTGCTTAAAAAAAGTCCTTTCATTTAAAAAATACATGGAATATAAAATATAAATATGGATAAATTCTCCTAAATGAAAAATGGAAGCATCCATTGATTAGTATTTTATATAGGTAAGTGATTTTTTTGAATTTATATTTATTTATTATATTTTGATTAAGTTAAAATTTGTTGAGTTTCGTGAAATCTTTTTTAAAGAAAACTGATTTAAAAAAATATTGTACATTTTTCGATAAAACCTTTTATGATTTTTGTTTGGTCTTTCCTCCTTTTATTGAAAAAAAATTAGGGTTTAAATTACATTATTCATATTGTTATAAGCTTCAAAAGATAGCGAGTCTAATTAATCACTCCATTTTTAATGGTGACTCCTGACACTCCTAGCGGTTTACAAAAAACATATTTTTATGTTTTGAGGAGGGTGGGGGGTGAGGGGGGTATTCAATTATAAAACTTGTGTAGTTTAACAGGTGCTTCTGCAGTTTAATTAACATTTTTCCATAAGTGGCGTGCTGATATTTATCAAGTAGAATACCATTTAACATTTCACAAAAATTCTGTGTTTACTTTGGGGGGGGTGTTAGGGGCGAGGGCGGGTGTGTTGTAGCAGCTGTAAGATTTAAAACCAAACAATTTCTTAACATAACGTGTATTTTTGTTCCTATCCAAAGTGCCCTTTTTTGAGGAGCTGGATTTTTCCCACATTAAAAACCGACCTTGTGTCTAACTCTGATGTGGGGAGTCAAGTAAATAGAGACATAACGTGTATACTTTTTTCAGTAATTTTTTTTTAGAAAATAAAATTTTCAATTTATGGAAACATTTTTCTTGAAAGGTGAGTTTGTAAAAGTTAAAAACTAAATTTAAAGAATATTAAAATGGCTTCAACCTTCACTTATCAGTAAAAAACACCAAATTTGTTTTTGGAAAAAAAAAAAAAAAAGAAAAAAGCAAAACATATTCGATCAATTTTTGTGATTTTTGGAATATACCATCTTCATTAGGTAGGCAATAAAAGTTTTTCTTCATTTTTGTTTATTGCTATTATAGAGGATGAAGTCACCTTTTCTTGTAGCTGGGGAAATCATTCTCTATTGAATAAACAGATTATAGGTGTATGCTCCCCTTAGGCAAGGAATGAGTACATGAAATATTCTGATATAATTACAATCAAAGTAAATTTATTTACAGCATAGATACAAGTATTAAATTAAATAGATACAAGTATTAAATTGTTAAAGTTCATAGCAAAGATGATAAGTAAACATTATTTGCGTGTTTGCCTAGAGTCTTTCATGAGAGTTTAAATGGTGATTTGGCCATTGTTGTCGTCACGTCTGCATGTTGTGAAGCTCTGGGAGAAAGAGAAAGATGACACAAACTGGATGTGGAAGTAGATTGTATCGCCCCCTTGTAGCAAGAAATGATATTATTAGAGTTAAAGGGTGGTAATTGTGGTTACCTTAAAGTCATCAGTTTGTGTCCATGTGTTCACTTGCGTGGGGAACTCGGTTCCCATACTATATGTGCCGATCTGAAGTAACACTGTTTATTTTTTATTTAGGTACGTTTTACAATAGATAACAAACCGAAAAAGTGGTAAAAAATATATAGCAAATAAATATTACCAAAGGCAAGATAAGTTACTAAAATTAATTATCTAACCTAAATGGATAAGTTTATTTGTGTTTTAAATTGTTTTAAACCGTGTATTCATTTTGAAAGCCAATCAAGTAACACACAAGAACAAGGAAAAATATCTGACACGATATGATCACATCTTTGAAGTCTTGATAATCACTTAGAAATAGAAAAATTAGCAAAATACTGATAGAAACATATCTAATAAATATCACGGTGACATTGCCACGTATTATTCAAAGGTTTGCCTTTACAATTTAATTTGCTATAAACAAAATTTGGAGTTTGTTTTTCAATCTACAGCGATTGGAAAAGTGATAAAAAATCAAATATACAACAAATAAATGTTACTATAGCCAATAGAAGTTATTTTACAACCTACTCGCATAATTTTTTTTGTTTTTACATAATTTTGAATGCTTTTTATTCCATCTCAAATATTAACTCTTTAAATTATAAACTTTTAAATTTCCAACCCAGATGGCTGCCATCTTGTCCTTTTTGCCTAGTCTGGCCAGCCTTGTGTTCAATTTTCAGAAATTTTTTTCTTGGAAGGAGGGGAATTCGCCATTGGAGAGTCCCGGCCATGCAAGAAATTTTTTTTCTTTTTCTACAGAGAGGAGTCATTTTTATTTCTCGTTATTTTTGGGGGGAGGGGGGCTCAAATCTTCTCCTCTGTTTGCTCTCATTTTTAATTTAATATTTCGAGGAGGAGGGACGTGAGGGGATGGGTAGTGGTTGCAAAAATGATGCAGGTAGGTTGCAAACTAACTTTTATTTGCTTTGGTAACATTTATTTATTTATCCATTTATTTATCGTGGACTATTATCCTCATCTTCTAGTTGTTTCATGACATTTCTGCCAACTATTCCTCTGGCCTTCATCAGGTGGTTAACCATGATGGGATAGGAACGCTGAATCTCCTAACTGCATCCTGAACAATTACTGCCTTCCATAGTTGTTGTCATCTTAGCATGTTTTAACCAACTAAGCCTCTGGCTGGCTTTGGGTAGGATTGAAACCACTATCTTCAGACAATGCTCACCTGGAACTGTAGAGATTCAGTGTCTCTATCCACTGCTCCATGGGCCGCAAAACAAGTGAAACAGCAACTACAAGATGAGGGTAATAGTCCACAACAAATAAATGGATAAATAATACAAATTACTCGTCTCAAAAGAATTCCAATTAATTAAATAATTTAACATTTATTTGTTGCATATTTTATTTTTTACCAATTTTTTTGAATCACTGTGGATTGTAAAACAAATCTATATGTAATGTTATTTACTTATGTACATTTTCTTTGGTATTTTGTCGTTTATGTATTTTATACTATGGACATTTGTATTTTTTATTATGTACTTATTTTTTACTTTTGTATTTTGTCGTTTATGTACTTTTCTACTTTTGTATTTTGTCATTTTTATGAATCCATTTTTACTTTTTTCTCTATACAGTTACAGATCTTTGCCGTTTTTCTTTTAGGATTTTTTTAAAGTTAAGATTATAGAGGGAGATCAGTTTTCTATATAAATTTAATGTAAATTAATCACCTCCTTCATTAACACCGCCAGTTTGACAATGTTTTTTGTGTGTAAACTTTTTGACTGTTTCATTAAAGATATCCGTTTTTATTTTTAGTAATATTTAAATTTAAAATTGGGAATCACTTTTCTAAATTTAACATAAAATGATTCTCCATTCTTGGATCATCATCAATTTTTGGAAACTTAATTTAAATAAGGAAAGTACAACCAATTTTTTTTTCAATCACTTTTTACAAAAATGGCAATTCATTTTTTAACCGTTCATTTACTTTATTTTTATTTCTATCATTTCAAGAGTTGTGCAAAACAAAAGGTTTTGTCGTTGGCCCTATAGTTTACATAAATTAATGAACACTCGTACTCTGAATATATGTGCTCTGCCAATGACTTTACCCTCACGTTTTGCACCACAAAAACAATAACCAAATGATCCCAAACACACTAGTTTGCCCATCCAACAAAAACTAGTGACTGAGCACAACTAGTTAACATCCCCGCCTGCCTTCACTATAAGAGTGTTGCGAAGCCAGTGTACCCCACAAATGATATTTTGCTGATTTAATTAATAACCTTTCTTAGGTTAATTAATAACTGTAGTTAATTGTGGAGTAAATAAAGAGAACGTACCTTGACTTCTTTGAATAGCTTTTTTGTGTAAACATGTAAATAAACAGACATAAATTTCTAATTCTAATGCGTGCTAAGAAAATGTTACATTATTTTATTGGTTTAATTAATAATTTTGTTAAGTTAATTAATAACCTTAGTTAATTGTGAAGTAAATAAAGAGAATGTACATTTTCTTCCTTAAATAACTTCATATTGTGTAAGGTATATCTTGACAAAGAAACAAATGGATTAACAATGTAACCTTTTCTCAACACACAAGAGACAGAGAAATTCACATCCGTTTATTTACATATTTACATGAAGAAGCTATCTACTAAAGAGAGAGGGTACTTATGTGCTTTTTATACAAAAATCAAAGAGAGATAACTTAGAGTGCCTTCTTTAAAGTACACGTCATAAGTTCACAGACAAAGGGAAACGACTCCAAGCTGCTTATATCACAGATAAACGATGGTCAAAGAGAGACGACTCTTCAGTATTCAAAAATCCATCAACATTGATATCCCCAATATATTTTACTTGTCATTAGAATGGCACATTTCCAACCACAGATTGCTTCTCCAACCACTGCTACAATCAACTGCTGCTAAGTGCCCCTATGCCTTCAATACAATGTACAAACAGCGAATCCTACAACTCCATGCCAGTTTCTCATTTTGAAAACTTCTCTTACCTACATTGATTTCATTGACAGGATGATGTACATTTTGGAGATCTGATGGTGATAAGTACAAATCAACTTGAAATCTGCGAAAATTAAACATGGATTTTCTGAAAATGCACTGGACACTACTTGAACAACGATGCTCTACAGATACATTTTTCATATACCCAGACCAGCTGAATGGATTGATATGGTTCTTTATGAAGAAGTATGTTCTCTTCCTGGGTCTCTTAGCAAGATTACTAGACTTGCCTGCACACTAGAGATTCACCTGAGAAATTATGGGTGTTAACATTTGGTACCATCATCCGAGTTTGAGAATATTAAGCTGATTCCATTTTTTGATAGAAAGCTGTTTATTATTGTCGGTGCTATTGAAGAAAAGACATACATTACTACTAATGTTTGGATGCCTTTCGGAAAGACTTTTGCCCTCTTTTGACCAACTGACCCATGTTTGACCATGAAACCCTATGCCACTCTAGTCTTTTTAGTTAAGTTCACATTCAAAAATTTGCTATCAACATGAAGATCTACACTCAGAAGTGGCTAAATTCGGATTGCACCCTAGGCTTTCATCTTTGTGGCAGCATCCTTCTACTCTTCATGGCATTGTTTCAATGTGTGTTACTGCTCCTTGGTGGAATTGTCCAGTATCAGTCTGGCACTCTAGAAACATACATTTTCGCCATTGATCAATTTACAAGTGTTGTTACATATAATTTAGTGGATTCTGACTTCCATTACTGAGTTAGGCTGTGTGATACTATGAAGATGACCTGGGTCACTAAGTGCTGAGAGGAGAGGCAATAGACAAATAGGAAATAACTTACAATAAACAAAGAGATAGGAAATGACAAACTATGAATCTGTAGGTATTTTTAGATCAAGCTTTTAGATTTGACAAATGACAAGAGAAATCTGCAGAACGGAAAACAAAGAGAATCAATGACACTTGATTGGGGAGATCAATGAAATGCCTAGAGAGGAAAGGTCAGCCTCTGGTTAGCCGGGATAGGGGAGCTGAGATTGCAATGCCAGTTAGTAGTGAGTTAGCAGCAGACATTATTAAGGGAGTACCATTTGGTTCCTTTCCTCTCTGCTAACCAGGTTATCTCGTCAGCTAAGTGCAGTCGACTAAAATTTTCTTTAAGGGAAAAGAAGATTTTAATTGGTGACTATTGTATGCTGAAAATCACGTAGGCAAATAATATAAGTGTACACATTAAATATTCGTTTATGGTACATTCAATTCAGTAACAAATTGTAATATTATATACATTTTTAAAAATTTACCTGTATAATTTTAAAAAAATCACGGGTTCATAATTTTAATTAGTTTAACATGCAGGGTGAATGATAAAATTGTTGCCTTAGAAAAGATGACATGATTCCATTTCCATTTAATGAAAACCAGTTTTCTTGTTTTGTTGCCAAACATCTACTAGTTGGCCAGTTGTGTACAAATCCCAAGAGCAATAGGAGCCTTATATCATATCTGAAAGTTACACAATGTTCAATAAGCAAAATTGGAGATGTGCTGCTGTACAACTCATGTTCTCTACTGATCCAAGTTATGGCAAAAGGACAATCGCCAGCATCCTCAAAATGTAAATCTGGACGGTTCAATGCTTGAGAGCACATCTCAACGAAGTTTTCAGCCACTGTTATGGTCTTTGGTGGGGTTTCAAGTGAGGAACATATCATGCAACCACATATCTTTGCAGTCGCTTGAAAGTCAACACTAAATTCTACCTGGATGTGCTGAACAGTGTGGGGATCCCCTGGTGCAATCAGATGGCCACTGGCAGACCATAGGTGTGACAGAAGGACTTGATGCTGGGCTCCAGAAGGAGTGCTACAACTTTGTATCCTTCTCTCACTGGCCCCACCTCTTCTCCCGACCTGAACCTGCTGGACTACTTCATTTGGTCATACGTTGAGGACATCACTAACAGGACTGTCCACAACACCAAAGCCAGCCTGATTGCTGGCATAGGTTCCCACCGGTGCTTGTGGAAAAAGCATGCTCCCAATTCTGGACCCGTATCAAGACAATGATTAAAGTTGAAGGTGGCTACAAACTTGGGTGAAATTTAGGCCAAAGAGGATTATTTTTGTCCCCCAAATTGCAAATTTTCTAAAACGTCCATAATCCAAACATCCATAGTCCAAACAGCACCCAGGTTTCTTATTTCTGGACCAAAACCAATCCTCTGAAAAAATGGGTTCCTTTATTTAGATATAACTGAAAATGCAGATTTCTCTTTGTTTTTGCCTAAATTTTATGAGGTGTTCATAAGAAAACCTCTGAGGGTGGTGGTGTCAGTGGTAGATGATATGGGCTGCAATGTCCCTTACATGAAATTTTCTTTTCTTCCATTTGTTTTCTCACATTCAATGTTTCAGTTATTAAATTTCTTTTACTAGAAATTTTATTTTGTTAAAAATAAAAGAAAATATTTTCATGCCTGGCTTATAGTATTTGGCTTTGAATAATATTCCATAAATTGCAATAACATTTTCTTAGCATTTTATCTTATTTAGTTCAGTGAATAAAATAATAAGAAAATTTTATCCTTAAAGTTGAAACACTTTATCCTTTTAAACACTAGTTTGTTAAAAATAAAATAAAATAAAATATTTTCATGCCTGGCTTTTAGTATTTGGGTTTGAATAATATTCCATAAATTGCAAGATGTCCTTATCATTTTCTTATGTTATTATTTAATTAAGTGAATAAAATAAGAAAAACATTTGAGCATCAGAAATAGTCAGAATCCAATATTATTTAATCCAGTAAGTAAAATATAACTCAATATATAATCTAATTTATAAAAGGCTATATATCTGTCTCCATATTTTCAGACTCTATCTCTTCTGAAACTAAAAGTCACGGAGCAGCGCTAGGGGCCTCAAATGACTGGATGTTTTACGGACCCTTCTTTTATGGATCTTTAGCCAGCTAGAATAGTTTTTAAGGGGTCAAAAATCGGTCAACATTGAAAAAGTCGTTATACATTTTGTACATTCATTTTAGTTTAGTTTTAATTTTTAATCAGTTCATATGTGTGTCACATTGTTACAGCTTTGAGTGCTATAATTTTGCTTTCAGTTTCGATTCTAGCTGATGGCGCCCAAATATTTTTCGTACTTTTGAAATCACAACTCTATAATAATATATACAAAATCTGGACAAATTAAAATATCATATTTAAGCATATTTTATGTCCAGGCAAAGCCGAGAGCCTCCTGCTAGTTGAACATATGAATGTAATAATCAAACTTCAAGTTGGTGGCTTCTGACATATTAAATATAGTATAATCTTTAAAGTTGATAACATAAACATGTAAACATACTAGTTTTTCCAAAGAAAAGTTTTTAATTTTTTTAATAATGAAAATAAGTTCAATTTTGTCCTTAAAGTTGAAACACTTTACCCTTTTAAATACTAGTGGTCATCACCTGCAAGACATCTTTGTTTACAAATAACATGTATAAAACCTAATATTATTCCTTTAAATGTATGATAAATATTATTTTTCTATTTTCAGAATCTTCATCAATCAAAACAAATCATCATTAGATTTGATTGGAAATTTATTCTGACGAGGATTTAACAAATGGAAATGTTTTAAGAATTTGAAAATCTCTTTAATGAAGTTAAAAGGTGTGAAAGGAGAGAAAATATATTCTTGTGAATTTTTGTCAAGTCAAATTTAATGAAAATCTAGTGGAAAAACATTTTCCTGACAATTATATATGCATTTAATGTTTTCCAAGTCTTATTTAATCCAACAAGAGCAGGGATAACGGCTGCATGTGTATAAAGCTATGATATTTAAAAGTTCAAGGACCCTCAATACTCATAAAGAATTTTAAAAAGTCATCATCTTAATGGTGAAAACTATCATTAGACACTACTTAAATTAAAATAGTCTCCATTTACCAAACTCTGGGATTATAGTGAATTATATATGAACACATTTTGCTAAAAATGTCTAATATTTCCACTCTACAATCAAAATTAGAATCTGATGCACAAGATTCGTGTGAACATTCTGATCCTTTCGTTTCAAATAATAAGAAACAACATAAAATAACAAAGCAAAAAGAGAAACCGTTTTCTTGTGAAATATGTGACTTTTCTTTCACAGGTAAAATCCAATTGGTGCATCATGTGCGAACACATACTGGAGAGAAACCATATTCTTGTGAAGAGTGTGGCACTTGTTTTACAACTAAGTACAGTATGTTGAAACATGTGCGAACACACACTGGAGAGAAACCATATAATTGTGAAGTATGTAGCTCTTCTTTTTCACAGAAATCATATTTGTTGCAGCATGTGAGAACACACACTGGAGAGAAACCATATTCTTGTGAATACTGTGACTTTTCTTTTAAAGACAAATCCAATATGTTGAGGCATATGCGAGTACACACTGGTGAGCGACCTTATTCTTGTGAAATCTGTGACGCTTCTTTCTCACAGAAAACTACGATGCTTTCCCACATGCGAACTCACACTGGAGAGAAACCATATTCTTGTCAAATCTGCGATGCTTTTTTTACGCAGAAATCAACACTACGTGTACACATGCGTACACATGAAGGTGAGAAACCATATTCTTGTCCAATATGCAGCTCGTTGTTTGCGCATAAATCTTCTATGCGTGTACATATGCTAACACATTCAGAAGAGAAACCTTTTTCTTGTCAAATATGTGGGTCTTCTTTCAAATTAAAATCCCACATCTCACGTCACATGAAAAGGCATACTGGAGGAAGGGCAAGAGACCACAAGAAAACTGGAGAGAGTTGATATTCTTGTAAATTATATTGTTCTATTTTTTTATTTTTTTACAAAAATCGAAATTTCTCTTGCAGATTCGAAAACATGTGGAGGAATACATAAGTCCAAGAAAGATCCATTACATAAGCATTCAACACGGTGCCATTTCATAAGATATACTCATTTTAATATTTTAGTTCTTATTTCAGTTTGGTAGAGCTGACAAATAAAAAAGTAAATTTTAATTTTAAAGATATTTCTTTCAATGAATTGTTTTATTTTTATGTTAGGTAACTTCAAAAGTAAAGCTGTATGAAAATACAAATGTATTATATGGTAGTAATTCAATTTTCTATCTATAAATTGAGTGTACACATGTGTTTGCTATATTTTTGTCAAATATATGGACCTTCTTTCAAACTAAAATCTCATATCTCATGCCACATGAAAAGGGATACTGTTGGAAGACAAAGAAACCACAAGAAAACCGGAAAGAGTTTATATTTTTGAGAATTATGTTGCTCTATTTTTTTTACAAAAATCAAAACTTCTCATGCAGATTCGAAAATGTAGTGAAATACATAAGCACTCAACACGGTGGCGCTTTTGTAAAATATACTTATTTTAATATTTTCATTATTTCAGTCGACTTTTGATATACAGAACTAACAAAAAGTAACTTTTGATTTTAATTACACAGAAGAACTGACGTTTTTTAGTGTGGATTTTGCAATATCAGATTAGATGAAAGTCTGAAAAAAATCTTGAATAAAAACAAATACATTAAAATGTCAGACGAGCGATTTGTTTAATAAATCTCCCAGTTCCTTCGGAGCTAAAGCTGAATTATCTCTTGTTACTGAATGGAAATATAGATAATGTAATTCAATTTTCTATCTATAAATTTACTGTACATATGCATACACATGAAGAAGAGAAACATTTTCTTGTCAAATATGTGGGTATTCTTTCAAACTAAAATCCCACGTCTCGCATCTGAAAACTTGAATGCCTACTAGACACTTTCCTCGAGTGTCTAACGTTTCTCTGTACAGGAGTTTGTCAGAACAACTTAGCATGAGAATAATTTTTCCTAGAAGTAAACCATGACCAAATATTCAAAATCACATAGTATTCACAGCCCAAATAAGATCTCCTTTATATGGCTAGCCCACATTAGCTTTTACAAGGAATGGTTCACCTTCTCCAAGTGATGTTACCTCAAGTAATAGCACGAAACTGCATACTCAACCAGACTAGATAAATTCTTGTCCTGGAATCCAGTAAGGCCAAGAGACCAAAACGAAAGATATACTACAACATATGAAAATGGTTAATTGAGGAGAGAAAATTATATGCTCAATTTTTTTAGAGATAAAGGACTTTAATGGAACATTTAAATATCTATGTATCTCATGTTCACGTGTTAGCCCCAGGTAGTTGGCCCCTTGATTTCTGAGAACTTCGAATGAAGTAAAATAAAACAAAAAGAGGAAGACTAAGAGACCACAAGAAAACTGGAGAGAATTGATATTCTTGTGAATTATGCGGCTCTATTTTTTTGTTACAAAATCAAAATTTCTCATGTAGATTCGAAAACAATATCAATGAGTGCCCTCTACCAAAACCTGGATAGCGTGCATGAGCTGCAACCATCGAAAAACCCAAGGTTACAAGCAGGGACCCCAAAGTCAGTCCCTAAGCCATTATTAAAAAAGAAAAAGAATGAAAAAACAAATATCAAAAGCGCAAATATTTTTCTGATTGTTTTATGATTTGTGAGAAAGAGAAAATGAGCAAGTAGTTTAAAGCATGTATGGCCCTCATTTGATAGTGAACTGAACATGTTTATCTTTTCTCGGTTGCATGCACATAGGTTAAGTTATAGAGAAGTACCGAAAATAAAAAAAGGAACACATGTTTTGCATGCACATGGCCAGTTGTAAAGAAAAACTGAAAATAAAGGGGAAACAAGAAACTGTTTTGCATGTACATGATTTAGTCACCTCAATAGGACTAGTAAAGTGAAAAAAGGGAGTTTATCAATTGAAAAAAATGCATGTGTAGGCGAATATAAAAATCCATGACTCATGAGCTGTGGAAGCTTATAATCGCATGAGTGCATGTTTAGTTATTGAATGAGTGCCATTTTCTCTGATGATAAGAACTATGAACTACATACAAGTACTTATGCACACATATTTAAGTATATACAGCAGAGCAACCAGAACCGTAGACTAGAACATTTTTTGCATGCTGAATGGACAATTTTTGTCAGTTGCTTTTTATTGACTTTGATTGTAGAATTACGAGTTCCGGGTCAGGCTTCTGGTGCAGGTCGCATATATGCCAATTATGACTAATTGACAAGTGAAAGGAAGGGGCGGATGTAACGGGATCCCAGGCAGTGCCAGGTATCCTATACAGCTAGATGAAGATGGGAGAGAATGAGGTATGGTTAGGGGGGCATGCTGACACTTGGTCTAGGAAAAACAGATGTTTATGAGATTTCTGTCCACCAGAGAAGAAATAGTATCTTTTTCAATGAAAAGAAAATATAAAATCTGATAATAGAATTCGTGGAACAAGAGATTGTTTTCGAGTTGGATTTGGTAAAAAATGAATTTTAACTACTAATTGAGTGAGACAGGTACAATGACTTGGGTTCAAAAGGTCTGGTTTGGTGTCTGGGAGATGTCATTTGGGTCCACCTGTTGTATTTAACTATCAGACCACCAAGCCAGTGTTAAGTTAGTTGGACAGATAAATAAATAAATTGGACCTAGGGAGAGATATGGTCATGAAAGAGGAAGAAGAGGGTCACAAGAAAATGAAAAGAATAAAATAAGGGGATAGAGAAAGGAGTTCACGAGAGAAGAAAAAGAATAAGATAATGGGATAGAGAAAAAAAGAGATTCAGAAAAAAAGAAAAGTAATCTTCAATATGACAGAGGGGAGAAGAGGGCAGTTTTATAAAAACGATTGGCTTTTTAGAGTTAGAGTTCTTTACTGGCTGGCATTGAGGCGTCAACATCGCTCTCACCCTGCCGGAGGGAGGGGCGAACCCCTCATAAGATCTAAGTTGAAAAGCTCTTGTTCTTTGCTGGGAAATTAATTAGAGGAACTTAAGTTATACAGCCTGCATCATGAAGCTCGGATCAAAGAACTCGACTTTAAACAAGTGTAGAATGATTTATGAATAATTATTTTGTTGGTTTTTACGAAAATGAACCAGAGTTTTTCTTTCTTTCTCGATTGCCGGCCTGAATGAAGATGCAGTTTATTTCAGGTATGCCGTGACGCCAGATGATGAAAGAGATAGACTGGATTCAGCAAGAAGCCAGAGTGACAGCCCGAAATCGACAATGTTGCCACACAGACTTAGGGTCATGCACATTTCGCGTGCCCTGAGCAGCAGAAAGATATTTTCCAGTGATCAGTGAGAGTCTGGTCACCCATGAGGGGTCCACCACTAGACAAGTAAGAATGTAGCCTTGCTGGGTTGCATCTATGGTCCTGTGAGCTGGGAGCGACGAACACGGCCAAGAGTACATCACAAGTATGCTCCCGTGAACCAAGATAGCGACGGATGCAGCCCAGCCCTCGGACAAGAGAGGGTGTTAGGGTTATATTATTTCCCATTGTTTTATGTTATTTTTAGTGCATTTAATTGTTAAAATAGAGCTGATTCTAAAGTCATTAAGATTAAGTTCATACAGTTATTTCCCTTGATATTATGCCATTTTTAGTTGGTTTTATTGAGAAAATAGATGTAATTCTAAAGACATTTAGATTAACGTCACAGAATTATTTACCTTAATTTTATGCCATATTTTAGAGAAAATACAGCTTATTCGTTGAAGATTTAGATTAAGTTTATACTGTTTTTTTTTACTATTGATTTTATGCCATTTTTTATTCGTTTAATACAGAAAATAGAGCTTTTTCTAAAGATATTTTTATTAAGTTCATACAGTTATTTTCCCTTGTTTTTATACTATTTTAAATCTGTTTAACAGAGACAATAAATGTGATTCTAAAGACATTTAGATTAAGTTTATACAGTGATTTCCCTTGATTTTATGCCATTTTTGGTTTGTTTAATAGAGAAAATGGAGCTGATTCTAGAGACATTTAGAAGTTAACACAGTTGTTTCTCTGGATTTTATGCCATTTAATTAGTTTAATAGAGAAAATAGAGCTGATTCTAAAGATATTTAGATTAGGTTGATACAGTTATTTCCCTCGATTTTATGCCATTTTTTATTTCGATTAATTGAGAAAATAGAGCTGATTCTAAAGACATTTAGATGAAATTCATACAGTTATTTTCCTTGATTTTATGCCATTTTTGGTTTGCAGGATAGAGAAAAAAGATGTGACTTTTAATTGTGAAATTAAGATAGAGTTAATATACTTATTTTCCTTGATTTTATGATATTTTCGGTTAGCTTAATAGTAAAAAGAGAGCTGATCATAAAGATATTTAGATTAAGTTAATACAGTTATTTCCCTTGATTTTATGTCATTTTTGGTTCGTTTAATAGAGAAAATAGAACCTATTCTTTGAAGATTTAGATTATGTTTATACAGTTATTTCTCTTGATTTTATGCCATCTTTAGTTGTTTGATTTATTTAAAAGAGAAAGGAAAGTTGATTCTAAAGAAATTAATAATAAGTTAATACATTAATTAGTTGTGCTTAGTTTGTTTTTTTTCCTTGCTTACTTTTAAATTCTCCCACAGCAAAACACCAACCACGTTCTCTCCCAGCTTTAATAAATAATTAATTCCACGCTCTGAACTAAGGAAGGCTAGAGATAAAAATAGCTTAGGAAGGATAAATTTCCCGAAATTAGCACAAACATGGATTTATTTTACCTGCCGTCAAAGTCAGTAGAACTTTATTTAAGTAATATACTTAATATCTACAATTACCATATGCTCGTTTGTATTAATAAAGAGGCCCCGTTGATATCTCTACCAAACCACTGGATATAGCTTATAATTAACTGTTGCTATATTTGTAACTGAAATCTACAGTGATCTTAACTGCGTCACTAGGACTATTTTCTGTATATATACAATGTTTTGTCCCTGACCTTAATGATAGCCTATAAATACGAATGCCGAATCACAGTGTAATAATTGTTTCTCTTTACCTCCAAGACGACTGCCTTTGTCTAACCTGCATGCTAAATAGGGAAAAAGAAGAAAAAAGATTTTTTTTTCTGTTTCCCAAGCTAAAACATTACTTGAAACTCTAAATCCTAATGAAACTCTACTGTAATCTGTAAGTTAATAATGCCGTACCTTGAAAGTTAACAATCTGCTCCCCGCCTCTAGCTGCCACTAAAACTCTACATTACACACGCCTTAGTAGTGGAATCCTTAGCCTCCAGCTCCTTACCTTCACATGCTAACCGCCTAACAGTCATCACTAAACATCTATACATTTCTACCTCTAAGACATGCATTAGAGTTCATTCTTATCCAGTTTGGTACTTACCAGCCAAAGTATGCACTCAGAGGCAAAGCGATCTTCATTACATAACAATGCCTCTTCCTAGATAGTTTTGCAACGATTAATACAAAACCAACTCCGATACTCCCTGTTCTGCAAAACGCTCGATGACTCTTAAATGAAAAGTGAAATTATCTTCCTTCAATAGTAGAAATACACTAACACAACTTCTATCTCTTCGCATCTACTGAAAACTTGCCCAAATATCTATTTACTTAATTATACATATGGAATACGCCATGACTTAAAATTTACCTCCAGTTATACCCGTACTGTACTGCACCTACATCTTAATCCTCCTGTCATCTAAATATACAGTGACTGGGCAAAATTCTTAGCTCAATTCGTAATACCTACTCACACTGTAACGTTAAAAAAAATCTAAAGGTAAAAGTCTTAATCCACACTAACGTCTTTCTCACAAGTCTGCTCACATAGTTGCTTCCACTGCATGAGTTTTTTGTTTTTTTCTCCTTAGTAACAATGAAATAGCAATGTCCCTAAATCACTTTGAGGAGTTTAACTATTCATTAGATATACAACCTCTACAAACTAACCCTGTAACATTAACTAACCACACGGGGTCACAGAAATACCTGGATTAGGACCCAGGTGCAAAGCAAACCCTCTCAGGGCTGATGGACCCAGTAGATCTTCCCAGATCATCCGTCTAGGAGAAGGAAAACTCTGAAACTAAACCTAAGGGGAGGGAGGCCTCTCCAGTCTTGGACGACAACCTTCCTAGAGCTGGTGACTCAAACAAATTACCGGTCTGCAAACCTAAACTGCCTAAGGAGTAGATAGGCTCTGTCTATTGCCCGGCTTCTATAGTCCTTCTTAGCCTATTAGTCAGGCGCAGAGATGCTATCACAGTGATTCGACAAAACACTCAGTGGTAGATCTTGTTTCTTGTCTAGGGCAATGAACATTGTTTTCCCCACTCCCGACACATCCCACCCCTCAAAACTGGGCACTTGGGAATGCTTGAGTACCACATATGCCTGTGCAATTAGATTGGGTTGACCTACTTCTGATGGGTTGAGGGTATCAGATTGGCAGTTCCTGGCTGCTGTTTCTGATTGATAGTACAGGAGCGCTAACTCTTTGGTAGCACTTAGAGCGGCTGCTCCATCAACAGTTGTATAACATCGGGATGTTTGTAGTGCCATGTCGTGCATGGAAAGGTACCCTGCACTAATCCCCAATGGGCTTTGCTGAGGTCACAGTCCTAGTTGAAGAAAGATCAGCTGATGGTCTACTTGTGTTGCATGTCTGATACTCTGCATAACCTCTTGTTCAGCTCCCCCTTACCTAACTGAAACTCTTTAAAAACATGATGACAGTACAAACAAAAAATAAGCTTAAACCAGGCTTAGGGACAAACAAATTCAACTTGTCTCCTCCCTTGAGGCTTGCATTCACGAACATCCGTGGGCTTAGAACTAATTTAGCAGATGTTGAAGCATTTCTCGTAACAAATACCCCGGATATCTTAGCACTGTGAGACTAACCTACACTCCGCCATCCGCTTTAACTACTTTAACATGCCTGGCTATCTCCCACTCTGCCGTAAGGACTCTGACAGACATATGCACAGACTTGGAGTCTACATTCGTAACACCCTCCCCTTGACTAGAGAAACAAACCTAGAAGTAGACGATCAAGCCTTTATGTGCTTTAGACTAAACATACAACATAACATTAGCTACTTTTATTTTCTCTACAGCTCTCCCTCGACCCAGGACTACACCATAATAAACAAAGTCTCTGACAGCATAGACGCAGCACTCTCCCTCGAGACTAGCGCACAAATACATGAATTTGGTGACTTTAATGTCCACCACAAAAACTGGCTTGGATTCTCTACTTACACAAATGCAACGGACAACACAACACATAGCTTTGCTATATCTCACTCCCTATCACAAATGGTTACGTTTCCAACCTGTTTCCCTGACCAGCAAGAACAACACGCATCACTTCTAGATCTGTTTCTGAGCACAGTTCCCAATAATTGTATAACAAATGCTAACAGCCCACTCGGGAATGCTGATCATGCAGTGATAATGGTCGAAATCGCCCTAAACTCTAGACCCAAAACTGAAGAGCCAGTGCTCAAAACAACGAGATATTATAAAAAAGCTAACTGGGAAGCCATTAGAGATCTTATCAGAGATGGCCCATGGGGAAATATTTTTTCTCTTCCTGCTGAACAGTGCGCAAATGAGAACACTAAATGGTTCAAAACGGCAATTGAAGCACATGTTCCCATGCGGAAATTTTATAGCAAGCCCCACTCTCCCCAATGGTTTACTTCTACTTGCGCAACTGCCATTGCTCAAAGGCAGCATGCATACTGCAGAGTTAACCGACATAAATCCAGTTCAAACAGACAGAAGTATATAGAAGCTAGAAGTAACGTTAAGAAAGAAATAGCGACAGCTAGAGAGAATTTACTGAAACCACTAAAAAACGCATCGAAGCACAAAAATTAGGAACTCATGACTTCTGGAAAATCTACAACAGTGTAGTAAATAATGGGCAATTAACAATTCCCCCACTAACCAACAATCACGAGGTTGTTTGCTCAGAAACCAAGAAAGCTAATATGCTTGCCAGTTGGTTTGCATCAAACTCCACACTGGACCCTTCCAACCACCCCCAGCCTGACTTTCCTTTGCGGACAGATGCCACGCTAGACGATCTAAAAATCACTCCTGCTCAGGTGCATACTATCATAAAAAACCTTGACACTTCAAAAGCATGTAGACCCGATCTCATCCCAGCTGTGCTATTAAAAAAGTGCTCAGCCGAAGTAGCTCCAGTTATCTCCAAACTCTACAACAAATGCCCTCATGAATCTTGCTTTCCGGGCTGTTGGAAAACTGCTTCTGTGGTACTAATATTCAAGAATTCTGGCGAAAGAACTGACCCATGAAATTATAGCCCTATTAGCCTCCTCCCACTTTTCGCAAAAATATTTGAGACCATAATTAACCATGCTTTAGTCCATCACCTTACAGATGCTAAACGTCTGACGGACAAACAATATGGATTTAGACAAGCCCGTTCCACAGCAGATATCCTTACTGTAATCTCTGAACGTATATACCATTCACTGGACAAAGCGGGGGAGGGCAGAGTGGTAGCTCTAGGTATATCTAAGGCTTTTGACAGGGTATGGCATGAGGGTCTCCTCAGGAAAATTAGATCATACGGTATCACTGGAAGAATATTTAACATAATTAAGTCCTTCTTAGATAAGAGAAAAATCCAGGTTGTCTCCGATGGTCGTACATCTAAACAATATGATATAAATGCGGGAGTGCATCAGGGGTCTATCCTTGGACCTCTATTGTTCCTAATATTCATTAATGACCTCCCCGACAAAATTGCCTCTGAGATGAGTATATATGCTGATGACACCACACTCTATAACAGGCATGACAGGAAAACAAATGAACACATATCTAAAGAAATGGCACAAACACTAGAGGATGACCTCCAATCTGTAGTGGAATGGGGACAAAAAATGGATGGTCACATTCAATGCTGCCAAGACTAAACGGGTTTCCTTCAATAACTACAAGAAACCTTCTCTGCCATCAATAGCAATGGCCAGTGATCTTTATCTGAGAGTACATCTTTCAAACTGCTTGGCCTAACGTTCACAGGAAACATGAATTGGAACAATTACATTGAAAGCATTGCCAGAGCCGCTGCGAAGAAGGTAGGTTCTCTCTACCGTGCTAGAAAACTACTAACACCTGAAAGTATCCTGTACCTCTATAAGGCCACCATTCGCCCATGTATGGAGTATTGCTGTCACATTTGGGCTGGTGCATATGTTACTAGTCTCTCGCTCCTAGACAGGGTTCAGAGGAGAGTTGCCAATCTGATAGGCCCTGAACTGGCATCTAGGCTTCAGCCTCTGTCCCATTGACGAAGTGTTGCATCCCTCTGCCTGTTCTACAAGTATTTTAGTGGTGAATGCTCTGGCGAACTGCAGACACTTGTGCCCCCACGACGTAGACACCCTCAACAAACCCGAAAGGTAGCTAAATCCCACCCCCACACAGTAGAGATCCCTAGATATAAAAGATCTTTCTACACCAGTAGTTTCTTCCCCAGAACCGCTAGACTCTGGAATTCCATTCCAGGTCCCTGCTTCCCCAACTGTACTGACATGCAGAAGTTCAAGTGTAACGTAAACCGATATCTTGCTGCCCAAATCCCAATACAATACCCCAGTAGTTGTTGCCCCTGATAGTAGCCCCCTACGCCAAAGTTGCAATATGCCTTGTTTGGGGTGAAAATGTAATAATAAAAAAAAAATTTTTTTAATTCCCTTCCTATTATGTCATTTTTAGTTCATTTAATAGAGAAAAAATATTTGATTCTAAAGACATTTAGATCACGGTTATTCAATTATATCCCTAGATTTTATACCATTTTTAGTTCGTTTAATAGAGAAAATTGAGCTAGTTCTAAGGAGATTTAGATGAAGTTGATACAATCATTTCCCTTGATTTTATGCCAGTTTTGGTTCTTTTAAAGAGGAAAAAAAGAGCTGATTCAAAAGATATTTAGATTAAGTTTACAGAATTATTTCATTGATTTTATGCCATTTTTGTTTCGTTTAATAGAGAAAATAGGTGTGATTCTATAGACATTAAGAATAAGTTCATACAGTTATTTCCCTTGATTTTATGACAGTTTTGGTTCATTTAATAGAGAAAATAGAGCTGATTCTTAAGACATTTAGATAAAATTCATACATTTATTTCCCTTGATTTTATGCCGTTTTAAGTTCGATAATAGAGAAAAAAGAGCTGATCATAAGGACATTTAAATTCAGTTCATACAGTTATTTCCCCTGATATTATGTAATTTTTGGTTAGTTAATTAGATAAAAGAGAGCTTATTGTTCTTGTAAGACTTACATTAACTTCATACAGTTATTTCTTTTGATTTTATGACATTTTTGGTGAGTTTAATTGATAAAAGATAACTTAATCTTGTATGACTTAGATTAAGTTCATAAAGATATTTCCCTTTATTCTATGCCAGCTTTGTTCAGTTAATTAGATAAAAGAGGACTTATTGTCCTTGTTAGACTAAGATTTAGTTCATACAGTTATTTCCTTTTATTTTATGCTATTTTTGTGGGTTTAATTGATAAAAGATAGCTTAATCTTGTAAGATATGATGAGGTTCCTACCGTTGTTTCCCTTGATTTTGTACTAGCTTTATTTAGTTAAGTAAAAGAGAGCTTATTGTTCTTGTAAGCCTTAGATTAATTCATACAGTTATTTCCCTTGATTTTATGCCATTTTTGGTGAGTTTAATTTATAACAGAGAGCTGAATTTTGTACCAGTTAGATTCAGTTCAACAATAATTTCCCCTGATTTTATACAATTTTTAGTGAGTTTAATAGATAAAAGATAGCCCAATCTTGTAAGTTTATACAGTTGTTTCACTTGATTTATGCCATTTTTGGTTAGCTAGTTGTTTCACTTGATTTCATTTTTGGTTAGCTAAATTTATTAAAAACGATAGTGGACCTTTCACAAGTTTTGATTATGTTATTTGGTAAAAGAGAACTTATTTTTCTTGTAAGACTTAGATTAAGATCATACAGTTATTTCGATTTCTTTTGTATCATATAAAAAGATAAAAGAGAGATGAATCTTGTAAGACTTGGATTACGTTCATACAGTTATCTCCCCTGATTTTATGCCATTTTGGCTTAGTTTAATAGATAACAGATATCTAGTTCTTGTAAGACTTTGATTAAGTTCATACAGTTATTTCCCTTGATTTTATACAATTTCTGCCATTTTTGGTTAGTTTCATAAATAAAAAAGAGAGCTGAATCTTCTAAGAATTAGATTAAATTCATACACTTATTTCATTTGATATTTTGCCATTTTTAATTAGTTTAATAGATAACAGATAGCTCAATCTTGTAAGACTCAAATAAAGTTCATACAGTTATTTCCTATGATTGTATGCCATTTTTGGTTAGTCAAATAGATAAAAGAGAGGTAAATCTTGTAAACTAAGATGAAGTTCATACAGTTGTTTCTCTTTATTTTACGCCATTTTTGGTTAGTTTTATATATACATGAGAGCTGAATCTTGTAAGACTAATATAAAGTTCGTACAGTTATTTCCCTTGATTTCATGCCATTTTTAGTTAGTTTCATAGATAAAAGAGAGTTGAATCTTGTAAGACTTAGATTAAGTTCATACAATTATTTTCTTGATTTTATGCTATTTTTGTTAGTTTAATAGATAAAACAAAGACATACATATTGTAAGACATAGAAGAAGTTCATGCAGTTATTACCTAAGAGTAAATTTTATGCCATTTTTGGTTAGTTTAATAGATAAAAAAGAGCCGAATCTTCAATAACCAAGATTATGTTCATACAGTTATTTCCCTTCATTTTATGGTACGTTTGATTAGTTTAATAAATAGAAGATAGCTTAATTTTTTAGGACTTTGATTAAGTTCGTACAGTTATTTCCATTTTTGGTCAGTTTAGTAGATAAAAAAGAGCTGAATGTAGTAAGACATAGAGTAAGTTCATACATATATTTCCCTATATGTTATGTTATGCCTATTTTTGTTAATTTATTAGAGAAAGTTGAGCCTGTTGTTTTTTTAAGACTTAGATTAAGTTCATATAGTTATTTTATTTGATTTTATGCCATTTTTGGTTTGTTTAGTAAATAAATGTAAGCTGAATCTTGTAAGACTTACATTAAGTTTTCACAATTATTTACCTTGATTTTATGCCATTTTTCTAATAGATAAAATAGAGCTCAATTTTGGTAAGACTTAGCTTTATTTAATTCAGTTATTTCTCTTGAGTTTATTCTATTTTTGATTAGTTAAATAGATAAAAAAGAAAGAAATGTTGTAAGACTTTGAATTAGTTCATGCAGTTATTTCTTTTAGTGCATGCTATTTTTGGCTAGTTTGATTGTAAAGAGACCTTAATCTTAGCTAGTTTGGTTAGATACAGGAGACCTTAATCTTGTATGACTTAGATTAACTTTATACTGAAATTCCCTTGATTTTATGCCATTTTTGGTTAGTTTAATATATAAAAGTAAGCTGAATCTTGTAAGACTTAGATTAAGTTCATACCCTCGATTTTATTCCATTTAAAAGAAAGTTAATACAGTTATTTTCCTTGATTTTATGCAATTTTTTATTTAAAAAAAAGCTGAATCTTACAAGGTTCAGCGTACTAATAGATTAGATGCCATTTTTTGTTAGATTGATAGAGCAAAACCTTGTAACCCGTGGATAAAATTCATACAATTATTTCCCTTGATTTTATGCCATTTCTTGTAAGTTAAATAGAGAAAATAGAGCTTATTGTTCATTTAAGACTTAGATAAATTTCATACAGTTATTTCCTTTGATTTTACGCCATTTGTGGTTAGCTTAATAGTAAAAAGAGGGCTGAATCTTGTAAGACTTAGATTAAGTTCATAAAATTATTTCTCTTGATTTTATTCGATTTTTAGTTAGTTTAATAGATAAATGAGAGCTGAATCTTATAAGACTTAGATTAAGTTCATACAATTATTTCCCTTGATTTTATTCGATTTTTAATTAATTAATAGATAAAAGAGAACTGAATCTTGTATGACTTAAATCAAGTTAATGCAGTTGTTTTCCTTGATGTTATGATATTTTGTGTTAGTTTAATAGGTAAAAGTAAGCTGAATCTTGTATGTTTTTTTCCTTATTTTATGCCATTTGTTGTAAGTTTAATAGATTAAAGTAAACTGGATTTTGAAAGACTTAGATTAAGTTTATACAGTTATTTCTCTTGATTTTATGTTATTTTTAGTTAGTTTAATAGATAATAAGTTGAGTCTTGTAAGACTTATATTAAGTTCATACATATTCACTTGATTTTAAGCTTTTTTATGCGAGTTTAATGGTTAAAAGTAACCTGAATCTTGTAACACTTAGATTTAGCAAATACAGTTATCTCCCTTGATTTTATGCCATTTTTTGTTAGTTTAATATATAAAAGTAAGCTGAATCTCGGAAGACTTAGATTAATTCATACAATTATTTCCCTTGATTATGTAGTATTTTTAGTTAGTTTTATAGATAAAAATAAGATGAATCTTGTAAGACTAACACTAAGTTCATACAGTTTTTTTCCTAGATATAATGTAATTTTTATAAGTTTAATAGATAAAAGTAATCTGAATTTTTTAAGACTTTGAATATGTTATTACAGTTATTTTCCATGATTTTATGCTCTTTTAGGTTAGTTTAATAGATAAAAGAAAGCTGAATCTTGTAAGACTTAGATTAAGTTCATACAGTTATTTAACTTGTTTGTACGCCATTTTTAGAAAGATTCATTGATAAATCTTAGCTGAATCTTGTAAGACTTGGATTAAGTTCATACGGTGATTTCCCTTGATTTTCTGTCATTTTTATTTAGTTTAATTGATAAAAGACTTAAAAAAATAAAAGATTAAGTTTATACAGTGATTTCCATTTATTTTATGCCATTTTTGTTAGTTTAATAGATAAAAGTAAGCTGAATCTTGGAAGACTTAAATTAAGTTCCTACAGTTATTTCCTTAGGTTTAATGACATTTTATGTTAGTTTAATAGATAAAAGTAAGCTGAATCTTGTAAAACTAAGAATAAGTTAAACAGTTATTTCCCTTTATTTTATGCTATTTTTTTATTAGTTTAATAGATAAAAGTAAGTTGACTCTTGTAAGACTTAGATTAAGTTCATACAATTATTTTCCTTGATTTTATGCTATTTTTAGTTAGTTTAATAGATAAAGGCCAGTTGAATCTTGTAAAACTAAGATTACGTTGACACAGTTATTTCCCTTGATTTTATCCTATTTTTAGTTAGTTTAATAGATAAAAGTAAGTGGACTCTTGTAAGACTTATATTAAGTTCATACAATTATTTTCCTTGATGTTATGCTATTTTTAGTTAGTTTAATAGATAAAGGCCACCATATCTTGTAAGACTAAGGTTAAGTTAATACAGTTATTTTCCCTTGATTTCCTGCCATTAATAAAAGTAAGCTGAATCTTGTAAGACTTAGATTATGTTCATACTGTTATTTCCCCCGATTTATGCCATATTTGGTAAGTTGATTAAATAAAAGTAAGCTTAATATTTTACGACTTAGATTAAGTTTATACAGTTATTTCCCTTGATTCCATGCTATTTTTAGCAGGTTGATTTAAATAAAAGAAAGCTGAATCTTGTAAGGCTTAGATTAGGTTCACATAGTTATTTCCCTTTATTTTCTGCTACTTTTGGTTAGTTTAATAGATAAAAGTGAGTTGAATCTGGTAAGACTTAGATTAAGTCAATACAATTATTTCCCTAGTTTTTATATAATTTTTAGTTAGTTTAATAAATAAAAGTAACCTGAATCTTGTAGGACTTAGATTAAGTTCATACAGTTATTTCCATTGATTTTATGTTATATTTGATAATTTAATAGATAAAAGTGCGCTGAAACTTGTAAGACTTAAGTTAGGGTCATACAATTATTTCTCTTGTTCTTATGCCATTTTTGGTTAGTTTAATAGATAAAAGTAAGCTAAATCTTGTAAGACTTAGATTAAGTTCATACAGTTATTTCCCTTTATTTTATGCCATTTTTGGTTAGTTTAATACATAAAAGTAAGCTAAATCGTGTAAATAAGTTAATACAGATATTTTCCTTGATTTTATGCAATTTGTGGGCAGTTTAATAGATAAAATTAAGCTGAATTGAATCTTGCAAGATTACGAGTAAGGTCATACAGTAATTTCCCATAATATTATAAATTTTTTGGTTAGTTTAATAAGTAAAAGTAAGCTGAATCTTGTAAGACTTAGATTAAATTCATACAGTTATTTCCCTTGATTTTATGACATTTTTGGCTAGTTTAACAGACAAAACTAAGCTGAATCTTGTAAGACTTAGATAAGTTCATAGTTATTTCCCTTGATTTTATGCCATTTTTGCTTAGTTTACAAGATAAAAGTAAGCTGAATCTTGTAACACTTAGATTAAGTTCATACAGTGATTCTGTATGAGTTTATACAATTTCAAGTGAGTTTAATAGATAAAAGTAGGCTTAATCTTATAAGACTCAGATTAAGTTCATACAGTTTTTCCTTTGATTTTATGCGATTTTTGGTTAGTTTACTAAATAAAAGTTAGCTGAATCTGATAATACTTATATTAGGTTCATACAGTGATTCCAATTGAGTTGATACCATTTTTTGTTACTTTGCTAGATAAAAGTTATCTGAATCTTGTAAGACTAAGATTAAGTTAATACAGTTTTTCCCTTGATTTTATGTCATTTTAATTGCTTTTAACAAAGAAAATAAAGGTGATTCTTTCAAAGTTTAGATTAAGTTTCTAGAGTTATTTCCCTTCATCTTATCCCATTTTTATTATGTTTAACAGAGAAAATAGAGGTGATTCTTTCAAAGTTTAGATTAGGTTCATACACATATTTCCCTTGATTTTATGCCAGTTTTATTGTGTTTAACAGAGAAAATAGAGATGATTCTTTCAAAGTTTAGATCAGTTTATGCAGTTATTTCTCTGGATTTTATGCCATTTTGCTGCGTTTAACAGATAAAATACAGGTAATTCTTCCAAAGTTTAGATGGAATTCATGCAGTTCTTTCCCTTGATCTTATGCCGTTTTGGTTGTGTTTAACAGAGAATATAACGTCGATATTTCTTAAGTTTAGATTTAGTTCATACAGTTTTTTTCCTTGATTTTAGACTATTTTTCTTGCGTTTAACAGAGAAAATGGAGGTTAATCTTCCAAAGTTAAGATTAATTTTATACATTTATTTCCCTTTATTTTATTCCATTTTTATTGCGTTTAACAGAGAAAAGAGAGGTGATTTACCGAAGTTTAGATTAAGTCATACAGTTATTTACCTTGATTTTATACTATTTTAGTCCGTTTTACAGAGAATATAAAGGTAATTCCTACAAAGTTTCGATTAAGTTCATACAGTTTTTTCTCTTGATCTTATGGCATTTTTATTGCGTTTGACACAGAAAATGGAGGTGATGCTTCCAAAGAGTAGATTAAGGTCACGCAGTTATTTCCCATGAGTTTATTTTATTTTAATTGCGTTTAACAGAGAAAATGGAGGTGATGCTTCCAAAGAGTAGATTAAGGTCACGCAGTTATTTCCCATGAGTTTATTTTATTTTAATTGCGTTTAACAGAGAAAATGGAGGTGATGCTTCCAAAGTTTAGATTAAGTTTATAAAGTAATTTCCCTGGATATTATACCATTTTTATGTTCTTTAACCGAGAAAATAAAGCTGATACTTCTGGAGTTTATATTAAGTTTATACAGTTATTTCCCTTGATTTCATGATATTTTTGCAGATTATGTTAAACAGACAAAAGGAAGGTGATCTTTCTAAAGTTTAGAATAAGCTCATAAAGTTATTTCCCTTGATTTCATGATATTTTTAATGAGTTTAACAGGGAAAATAGAGGTGATTTTGCAAAGTAGAGATAAAGTTCATACAGTTATTTTCCTTGATTTTATCCATTTTTATTGGGAAAATAAAGAAAATAGTGGTGATTCTTCCAAAGTTTTGATTAAGTTCATAGTCATTTAGTGTATTTTATTCCATTTTTATTGCGATTAAAAGAGATAATAGTGGTGATTTTTCCAAAGTTCAGATTATTTCATAGTTATTTTCCTTAATTTTATGCCATTTTACTTTAATCTAAGAGAGAAAATAGAGGTGAGTCTTTCCGAAGTTTAGATTAAGTTTGTACAGTATTGTCCTTGATTTTATGAGATTTTTATTGCAATAAACAGAGAAAATAGTGATGATTCTTCCAAAGTTTAAATATAGTTCATACACTTATTTTTCTAGATTTTATGACATTTTTATTGCGATTTAACAGAGAAAATAGTGGTGATTCTTCTAACGTTTAGATTAAGTTCATACAGTTACATACCTTTGTTTCATGTGATTTTTCTTGCGTTTAACAGAGAAAATAGAGGTGATTCTTCTAAAGATTAGATTTAGTTTATACAGTTATTTTCCTTTATGTTAAGCCATTTTGATTGCGCTGATATAGAAAAGAGAGGTTGTCCTTCCAAAGTTTAGATTAACTTCATCCAGCTATTTTCTGTATTTTATGCCATTTTTATTGCGATTAACATAGAAAAAAGTGGTGATTCTTCCAAAGTTTAGATTAAGTGACTACAGTTATTTCCCTTGATTTTATGCCATTTTGGGTGCGTTTAACAGAAAAAATGGAGGTGATTCTTCTAAAGTTTAGATTAAGTTCATACAGCATTCTCGTTGATTTTATACCATTTTTATTTCGTTTATTACTATTAAAAGAGAAAATAGTGGTGATTCGTCCAAAGTTTAGATTAAGTTCATAGTTATTTTCCGTGATTTTATGCCATTTATATTGCGATACACAGAGCCAAGAGTGGTGATTCTTCCGAAGGTTTGATTAAGTTAATACAGTTATTTCCCTTTATTTTATGCTATTTTTAGTGAGTGCAACAGAGAAAATAGAGGTGATCCGTTCAAAGTTTAGATACATTTAATACAGTTATTTTCCTTCATTTTATGCCAGTTTTATTGACATTGATAGAGAAAAGAGTAATGATCTTTCCAAAGTTTAGATTAAGTTTATACAGTATTTCCCTTGATTTTATGACATTTTCATTGCGATTAACAGAGAAAATAGTGGTGATTCTTCCAAAGTTTAGATTAAGTTCATACCGTAATTTTCCTAGGTTTTATGCCATTTTTATTGCGTTTACCAAAGACAATAGAGGTGATTCTTTCAAATTTAGATTAAGTCTATACAGTTATTTTCCTTTATTTAATGCCATTTTTATTGCGATTAACAAAGAAAATAGTGGTGATTCTTCCAAAGTTTAGATTAAGTTTCTGCAGGTATTTTCCTTGATTATATGCCATTTTAATCGCGTATTACAGAGACAAATAGAGGTGATTCTTCCAAAGTTTATATTAAGTTAATACAGTTACTTCCCTTGATTTCATGCCATTTATATAGCCTTTTACAGAGACAAATAAAAGTGATTTTTCCAACGTTTAGATTAAGTTCATACTGTTATTTTCCTAGATTTTATGCCATTTGTATTCCGAGTTACAGAGACAATAGTGGTGATTCTTCCAATGTTTAGATTGAGTTCATACAGTTACTTCCAATGTATTTCATGCAATTTATATAGCGTTTAACAGAGAAAATAGGGGTGATTCTTTAAAAATTAAGATTAAGTTCATACAGTTATTTTCTGTATTTTTTGCCATTTTTATTGTGATTAACAGAGAAAATAGTGGTTATTCTTCCAAAGTTTTTAAAAAGTTCATACTATTATTTTCCGTGATTTTATGCCATTTTTATTGCGTTTAACAGAGAAAAGGAAGGTAATTCTTCCAAAGTTTAGATTAAGTTCATACAGTTATTTTTCCTGATTTTAAACCTTTTTTATTGCCTTTTACAAAGATAAAAGGTGTGATCTTTCCAAAGTTTAGAATAAGCTCATAAAGTTATTTCCCTTGATTTACAGATATTTTTAGTGAGTTTAACAGGGAAAATAGGGGTGATCTTGCAAAGTATAGATAAAGTTCATGCAGTTATTTTCTTTGATTGTATCCATTTTTATTGCGTTTAACAAAGAAAATAGTGGTGATTCTTCCAAAGTTTTGATTAAGTTCATAGTCATTTAGTGTATTTTATTCCATTTTTATTGCGATTAAAAGAGATAATAGTGGTGATTTTTCCAAAGTTCAGATTATTTCATAGTTATTTTCCTTAATTTTATGCCATTTTACTTTAATTTAAGAGAGAAAATAGAGGTGAGTCTTTCCGAAGTTTAGATTAAGTTTGTACAGTATTGTCCTTGATTTTATGAGATTTTTATTGCAATAAACAGAGAAAATAGTGATGATTCTTCCAAAGTTTAAATATAGTTCATACACTTATTTTTCTAGATTTTATGAAATTTTTATTTTGATTAACAGAGAAAATAGTGGTGATTCTTCCAAAGTTTAGATTAAGTTCATACACTTATTTTTCTAGATTTTATGACATTTTTATTGCGATTTAACAGAGAAAATAGTGGTGATTCTTCTAACGTTTAGATTAAGTTCATACAGTTATATACCTTTGTTTCATGTGATTTTTCTTGCGTTTAACAGAGAAAATAGAGGTGATTCTTCTAAAGATTAGATTTAGTTTATACAGTTATTTTCCTTTATGTTAAGCCATTTTGATTGCGCTGATATAGAAAAGAGAGGTTGTCCTTCCAAAGTTTAGATTAACTTCATATAGTTATTTTCTGTATTTTATGCCATTTTTATGGTGATTAACATAGAAAAAAGTGGTGATTCTTCCAAATTTTAGATTAAGTGACTGCAGTTATTTCCATTGATTTTATGCCATTTTTAGTGCGTTTAACAGAAAAAATGGAGGTGATTCTTCGAAAGTTTAGATTAAGTTCATACAGTATTTTCGTTGATTTTATGCCATTTTTATTGCGTTTAACAGAGAAAATAGGGGTAATTTTTCCAAAGTTTAGATTAAGTTCATACAGAGATTGTCTGTATTTTATGTAATTTATCTTGCGATTAACAGAGAAAATAGTGGCGATTCATAAGTTCGTATAGTTATTTTACTTGATTTTATGACATTTTTATTGTGTTTAACAAGAAAAATAGAGCAAATTCTTCCAAAGTTAAGATGAAGTCCATACAGTTATTTTCCTTGATTTCGTTCCATCTTTATTACTATTAAAAGAGAAAATAGTGGTGAATCGTCCAAAGTTTAGATTAAGTTCATAGTTATTTTCCGTGATTTTATGCCATTTTTATTTTGATACACAGAGCAAAGAGCGGTGATTCTTCCGAAGGTTTGATTAAGTTAATACAGTTATTTCCATTTATTTTATGCTATTTTTAATGAGTGTAACAGAAAAAATAGAGGTGATCCGTCCAAAGTTTAGATACAGTTATTTTCCTTCATTTTATGCCATTTTTATTGACATTGATAGAGAAAAGAGTGATGATCTTTCCAAAGTTTAGATTAAGTTCATACAGTTATTCCCTTTATTTTATGTAATTTTTATTGTGTTTAACAAAGAAAATAAACGTGATTCCTAAAAAGTTTAGATTAAGTTTATACAGTATTTCCCTTGATTTTATGACATTTTCGTTGCGATTAACAGAGAAAATAGTGGTGATTCTTCCAAAGTTTAGATTTAGTTCATACCGTAATTTTCCTAGGCTTTATGCCATTTTTATTGCGATTAACAAAGAAAATAGTGGTGATTCTTCCACATTTAGATTGAGTTCTACAGTTACTCCCCTTAATTTCATGAAATTTATACAGCGTTTTACAGAGAAAATAGTGGTGATTCTTCGAAAGTTTAGATTAAGTTCATACAGTTATTTTGTGTATTTTATGCTATTTTTATTGTGATTAACAGAGAAAATAGTAGTTATTCTTCCAAAGTTCATACTATTTCCTGGATTTAATGCCATTTTTATTGCGCTTAAGAGGGAAAATGTAGGTGATTCTTCCAAAGTTTAGATTAAGTTCATACAGTTATTTCTCATGATTTTATGCTATTTTTATTGCGATTAACAGGGAAAATAGAGGTGATTCTTTCAAAGTTGAGATTAAGTTCATACAGTTATTTCCCCTGATTTTATGCACTGTTTAGTGAGTTTAACAGAGAAAATAGAGGTTATTCTTCGAAATTGTAGATTAATTCATCGAGTTATTTCCCTTTGTTTTATACCATTTTTATTGTGATTAACAGAGAAAATAGAGATGATTCTTCCAACGTTTAGATTAGATTTCATATACTGTTTTTCCTTTATTTGATGCTATTTTTGTTGCGATTAACAGAGAAAATAGTTGTGATTCTTCCAAAGTTAGATTAAGTCCATACAGTTATTTTTTTTGTATTTTATGCCATTATATTCGATTAAAAGAGTAAATATTGGTGATTGTTCTAAAGTTTAGATAAAGTTTATACAGTTTTTTCTTTGATTTTATACCATTTTTTTTTTTTGCGATTAACAGAGAATATAGTGGTGATTCTTTCAAAGTTAAGATTTAGTTTATACAATTATATATCTTGGTTTTATTCGATTTTTATTGTGTTTAACAGAGTAAACAATTCTAATGTTTCTAAAGTTAAGATTAAGTTCATACACTTGTTTTCATTTTTTTTTGCCATATTTAGTGAATTAAACAGAGAAAATAAATGTGATTCTTACAAAGTGTAGATTAATTTCATATAGTTATTTTACTTCATTTTATGTCATGTGAAGTGAGTTATACAGAGAAAATAGAGGGGATTCTTCTAAAGCTTAGATTAAGTTAATAAAGTTATTGCCCTTGCCATTTTTTGTGATTAACAGAGAAAATAGTCGTGATTCTTCCGAAGTTTAGATTATTTTCATACAGTTATTTTCCTTGATTTTATGCCATTTTAATTTCGATTAAGAGAGAAAATAGTGGTAATTCTTCCAAAGTTAAGATAAGTTCATGCAATGATTCTCCTTGTATTGCGTTTAACAGGGAAAATAGAGGTGATTCTTCCAAAGCTTAGATTAAGTTCATACAGTTATTTTTCTTGATTTTGTGCCATTTTTATTGCAATTGACATATAGAATAGTGGTGATTCTTTCAAAGTTTAGGTTATACAGGTATTTTGCTGGATTTTATGCCATTTTTAGTGTGTTTAAAAGAGAAATTATAGGTGATTCTTTAAAAACAGTTATTTCCGTTGATCTTATGACATTTGTCGTGAGTTATTCTGCCAAAGATAAGGTTATGTTTATACAGTTATTTCTTTTTATATGCCATTTGTATTGCAATCAACAGAGGATAAGGTGGTGATTCTTCTAAAGTTTTGATTTAGTTCATACAGTTATGTTCCTTATTTTATGTCGTTTTTAGTTAGTTCAACAAAGAAAATCAAGTTAATTCTTCCAAAGTTTAGATTAAGTTCATAGAGTTATTTTCCTTGATTTTATGACATTTTTATTACATTTAACAAAGAGGTAGATTCTTCTAAAGTTTAGATTAAGTTATTTGCCGTGATTTTTATTGACATTAAGAGAGAAAAAGGTTTAGATTAAGTCTATAAAGTTATTTTCCTTGATTTTATGCAATTTTTATTGCGATTAACAGAGAAAATAGAAGTTATTCTACCAAACTTAAGATTAAGTTTATATGGTTATTTTCCTTGATTTTATGCGATTTTAATTGCGTTTTACAGAGAAATTAGGGTAATCCTCCAAAGTTTAGTTTAAGTTCATACACTTGTTTACCCTGATTTTATGCCATTTTTATTACAATTAACTGCGAAAATATTATTCTTTCAAAGTTTAGATTAAGTTCATTCAGTTATTTTCCTTCATTTTATGCCAATTTTATTGCGTTTAATTAAGAAAATATAGGTGATTCTTCCAAATTTTTGATTAAGTTCTTACAGTCATTTTCCTTGATTGTATGCCATTTTTATTGCGATAAACAAAAAAAAAGTAGTGATTCATCGAAAGTATAAATGAAGTTCATAAAGTTATTTTCCTGGATTTTATGACATTTTTTATTGCGTTTAACAGAGAAAATGAAGGTGATTCTTCCAAAGTTTAGATTAAGTTAATACAGTTATCTCCCTTGATTTAATGACATTTTTAGTGGGTGTAACAGAAAAAATAGAGGTGATACTGCCAAAGTTCAGATTATTTCATACGGTTATTTTTCTTTATTTTATGCCATTTTTATTGAATTTAAGAGAGAAAATAAAGTTGATTCTTTCTGAAGCTAAGATTACGTTCATACAGGTATTTCTCTTTATTTTATGCCATTTTTATTGTGATTAACAGAGAAAACAATTCTGATTCTTCCAAAGTTAAGATTAAGTTCATACAGTAATTTTCCTTGATTTTATGCTATTTATAATAGCGTTTAACAGAGAAAATAGTGGTGATTCTTTCAAAGTTTAGATAAAGTTCATACAGTAATTTTCCTGATTTCATGCAATGTTTATTGAGATTTACAGAGAAATAAGGGGTGATTCTTCCAAATTTTTGATTAAGTTCATACCATTTCCCTTTATTTGAGGCCATTTTTATTGCGTTTAACGGAGAAAATAAAGGTTATTCTTCCAACGTGTAGATTAAGTTCATACACTTCTTTTCCTTTATTTTATGCCATTTTTATTACGGTTAAGAGAGAAAATAGTTGTTATTCTTTCAAAGTTTACATTAAGTTCATTCAGTTATTTTCCTTCATTTTATGCTATTTTTATTGCGTTTCATTAAGAAAATATAGGTGATTCTTTCAAAATTTTGATTAAGTTCATGCAGTCATTTTCCTTGATTGTATACTATTTTTATTGCGATAAACAAAAAAAAAGTAGTGATTCATCGAAAGTATAAATGAAGTTCATAAAGTTATTTTCCTGGGTTTTATGCCATTTTTGATTGCGTTTAACAGAGAAAATCAAGGTGATACTTCCAAAGTTTAGAGCAAGTTCATACAGTTATCTCCCTTGATTTTATGACATTTTTAGTGAGTGTAACAGAGAAAGTAGAGGTGATACTTCCAAGGTTTAGAGTACGTTTATACGGTTATTTTCCTGGATTTATTGCTATTTTTATTTCGATTAATAGAGAAAATAGTGGTCATTCTTCCAAAGTTAAATTAAGTTAATACAGATATTTTCCTTGATGTGATGACATTTTTATTGCGATTAACAGAGAAAATAGTGGTCATTCTTCCAAAGTTTAGATAAAGTTCATACAATAATTTTCCCGATTTTATGCAATATTTATTGAGTTTTACAGAGAACTAAGGGGTGATTCTTCCAAAGTTTAGATTAAGTTCATACCATTTCCCTTTCTTAGATGCCATTTTTATTGAGTTTAACAGAGAAAATAAAAGTGATTCTTGCAACATCAAGTTCATACACTTATTTTCCTTTATTTTATGCAATTTTTGTTGCAATATTTGTTCAATTTTACTTGAAATTAGAGATGATGCTTCCAAATTTTTGATTAAGTTCATACCATTTCCGTTTATTTGATGCAATTATATTGCGTTTAACAGAGAAAAAAAAGGTCATTCTTGCTACGTGTAGATAAAGTTCATACACTTATTTTCCTTTATTTTATACTATTTTTATTACGACTAACAGAGAAATTAGTTATTATTCTTTCACAGTTTAGATTAAGTTCATTCATTTTATGCCATTTTTATTGCGTTTCATTAAGAAAATATAGGTGATTCTTCCAAAGTTTTGATTAAGTTCATACAGTCATTTTCCTTGATTGTATGCTATTTTTATTACGATAAACAAAAAAAAAAGTAGAGATTCATCGCAGGTATAAATGAAGTTCATAAAGTTATTTTCCTGAATTTTATGCCATTTTTTATTGCGTTTAACAGAGAAAACAAGGTGATTCTTCCAAAGTTTAGATTAAGTTAATACAGTTATCTCCCTTGATTTCATGGCATTTTTAAGTGGGTGTAACAGAGAAAATAGAGGTGATACTTCCAAAGTTCAGATAATTTCATACGGTTATTTTTCTTGATTTATGCCATTTTTATTGAATTTAAGAGAGAAAATAAAGGTGATTATTTCCGAAGTTAAGATTAAATTCATACATTATTTCCCATTATTTTATGCCATTGTTATTGCCATTAAGGGAGAAAACAATTCTGATTCTTCCAACGTTAAGATTAAGTTCATACAGTAATTTTCCTTGATTTTATGCTATTTATAATAGCGTTTAACAGAGAAAATAGTGGTGATTCTTCCAAAGTGTAGAGTAAGTTCACACAGTTATTATCCTGGATTTAATGCCATTTATATTGCGATTAACAGAGAAAATAGTGGTCATTCTTTCAAAGTTTAGATAAAGTTCATACAATAATTTTCCTGATTTTATGCAATGTTTATTGAGATTTACAGAGAAATAAGGGGTGATTCTTCCAAATTTTTGATTAAGTTCATACCATTTCCCTTTATTTGATGCCATTTTTATTGCGTTTAACAGAGGAAATAAAGGTGATTCTTCCAACGTGTAGATAAAGTTCATACACTTCTTTTCCTTTATTTTATGCAATTTTTATTACGGTTAACATAGAAAATAGTTGTTATTCTTTCAAAGTATACATTAAGTTCATTCAGTTATTTTCCTTCATTTTATGCTATTTTTATTGCGTTTCATTAAGAAAATATAGGTGATTCTTTCAAAGTTCATACAGTCATTTTCCTTGATTGTATGCTATTTTTATTGCGATAAACAAAAAAAAGTAGTGATTCATCGAAAGTATAAATGAAGTTCATAAAGTTATTTTCCTGGGTTTTATGCCATTTTTGATTGCGTTTAACAGAGAAAACAAGGTAATTCTTCCAAAGTTTAGAGCAAGTTCATACTATTATTTTCCTGGATTTATAACATTTTTAGTGAGTGTAACAGGGAAAATAGAGGTTATACTTCCAAAGTTTAGATTATTTCATACGGTTATTTTTCTTTATATTATGCCATTTTTATTGAATTTAAGAGAGAAAATAAGACTGATTCTTTCTGAAGCAAAGATTAAGTTCATACAGGTATTTCCCTTTATCATATGCCATTTTTATTGCGATTAACAGAGAAAACAATTCTGATTCTTCCAAAGTTAAGATTAAGTTCATACAGTTATTTTCCTGGATTTAATGCCATTTTTATTGCGATTAACACAGCAAATAGTTATTATTCTTCCAAAGTTTAGATTTTTTCATACGGTTATTTTTCTTTATTTTATGCCATTTTTATTGAATTTAAGAGAGTATATAAAGGTGATGATTTGAGAAGTTCAGATTAAGTTCATACAGTATTTCTCCTTATTTTATGCTATTTTAATTGCGATTAACAGAGAAAACAATTCTGATTCTTCCAAAGTGAAGATTAAGTTCATACAGTAATTTTCCTTGATTTTATGCTATTTATATAGCGTTTAACAGAGAAAATAGTGGTCATTCTTCCAAGGTTTAGAGTAAGTTCATACAGTTATTTTCCTGGATTGAATGCCATTTTTGTTGCGATTAACAGAGAAAATAGTGGCCATTCTTCCAAATTTAGATTATTTCATATGATTATTTTTCTTTATTTTATGATATTTTTATTGAATTTAAGAGAGAAAATAAAGGTGATTCTTTCCGAAGTTTAGATTAAGTTGATACAGTATTTCTTTTTATTTTATGCCATTTTTATGGCGATTAACAGAAAAAACAATTCTGATTCTTCCAAAGTTAGATTAAGTTCATACAGTAATTTTCCTTGATTTTATGCTATATATATAGCGTTTAACAGAGAGAATAGTGGTTCCTGGATTTAATGCCATTGTTATTGCGATTAACAGAGAAAATAGTAGTGATTCTTCCAAAGGTCAGATTATTTCATACGGTTATTTTTCTTTATTTCATGCCATTTTTATTGAATTTCAGAGAGAAAATAAAGGTGATTCTTTCCGAAGTATAAATTAAGTTCATACAGTATTTCTCTTTATTTTATGCGATTTTTATGGCGATTAACAGAGAAAACAATTCTGATTCTTTCAAATTTAAATTAAATTCATAGAGTAATTTTCCTTGATTTTATGCTATTTATATAGCGTTTAACAGAGAAAATAGTGGTTATTCTTCCAAAGTTTAGAGTAAGTTCATACAGTTATTTTCCTGGATTTAATACCATTTTTTATTGCGATTAACAGAGAAATTAGTGGTCATTCTCCCAAAGTTTAGATAAAGTTAATACAGATATTTTCCTTGATTCGGTGCCATTTTTATTGAGATTAACAGAAAAAATAGTGGGTATTCTTCCAAAGTTTAGATAAAGTTCATACAGTAATTTCCCTGCGTTTATGCAATGTTTATTGAATTTTACAGAGAAATAAGGGGTTATTCTTCCAAATTTTGATTAAGTTCATAGCATTTGCCTTTATTTGATGCCATTTGTGATTGCGTTTAACAGAGTAAATCAAGGTCATTCTTCCAAAGTTTATAGCAAGGTCATACAGTTATCTCCCTTGATTTTATGACATTTTTAGTGAGTGTAACAGGGAAAATAGAGGTGGAACTTCCAAAGTTTAGATTATTTCATACGGTTATTTTTCTTTATTTTATGCCATTTTTATTGACTTTAAGAGAAAAAATAAAGGGATTATTTACGAAGTTTAGATTAAGTTTATACAGTATTTCTCTTTATTTTATGTCATTTTTATTGCGATTAATAGAGAAAACAATTCTGATTCTTCCAAAGTTAGATTAAGTTAATTCAGTAATTTTCCTTGTTTTATGCTATTTATATAGCGTTTAACAGAGAAAATAGTGGTTTAGAGCAAGTTCATACAGTTGTTTTCCTGGATTTACTGCCATTTTTATTTCGATTAACAGAAAAAATAGTGGTGATTCTTCCAAAGCTCAGATTATTTCATGCGGTGATTTTTCTTTATTTTATGCCATTTTTATTGAATTTAAGAGAGAAAATAAAGTTGATTCTTTCTGAAGTTTAGATTAAGTACATACAGTATTTCTCTTTATTTTATGCCATTTTTATTGCGATTAACAGAGAAAATAATTCTGATTCTGCAAAGGCTAAGTTTAAGTTCATACAGTAATTTTCCTTTATTCTATGCTATATATATAGCGTTTACCAGAGAAAATAGTGGTGATTCTTCCAAAGTTTAGAGTTTGTTCATACAGTTATTTTCCTGGATTGAATGCCATTTTTATTGCGATTAACAGAGAAAATAGTGGTCATTCTTCCAAAGTTTAGATTATTTCATATGATTTTTTTTCTTTATTTTATGCTATTTTTATTGAATTTAAGAGTGAAAGTAAAGGTGATTTTTTCCGAAGTTTAGATTAAGTTCATACAGTATTTATCTTTATTTTATGCGATTTTTATGGCGATTAACAGAGAAAACAATTCTGATTCATCCAAAGTTAGATATATTCACACAGTAATTTTCCTTGATTTTATGCTATTTATATAGCGTTTAACAGAGAAAATTGTGGTGATTCTTCCAAAGTTTAGAGTAAGTTCAGAAAGGTATTATCCTGGATGTAATTCCATTTTTATTGCGATTAACAGAGAAAATAGTGGTCATTCTTCCAATGTTTAGATTAAGTTTATACAGATTTTTTCCTTGATTTGATGCTCTTTTTATTGCGATTAACAGAGAAAATAGTGATCATTCTCCAAAGTTAGATAACAGTAATTTTCCTGATTTTATGCAATGTTTATTGAGTTTTACATAGAAATAAGGGGTGGTTTTTTAAATTTTGATTAAGTTCATACAATTTCCCTTTATTTAATGCCATTTTTTATGGCGTTTAAAAGAGAAAATCAAAGTGATTCTTCCAAAGTTTAGATTAATTCATACAGTTATCTCCCTTGACTTTATGTCATTTTTAGTGGGTGAAAATTGAGGTGATACTTCCAAAGTTTAGATTATTTCATATGTTTTTTTTTTCATTATTTTATGCCATTTTTATTGAATTTAAGAGAGAGAATGAAGGTGATTCTCTTCGAAATTTAGATTAAGTTTATACAGTATTTTTCTTTATTTTATGGCATTTTTAATGCGAAGGGCAGAGAAAACAATTTTGATTCTTCCAAAGTTAAGTTTAAGTTCATACAGTAATTTTCCTTGATTTTATATTATTTATATAGCGATTAACAGTGAAAATAGTGGTGATTCTTCCAAAGTGTAAGTTCATACAGTTATTTTCCTTGATTCAATGCCATTTTTATTGCGATTAACAGAGAAAATAGTGGTGACTCTTACAAAGGTCAGATTATTTCATACGGTTATTTTTCTTTATTTTATGCCATTTTTATTGAATTTAAGAGAGAAAACAAATGTAATTCTTTACGAAAGTTAGATTAAGTTCATACAGTATTTCCCTTTATTTTATGTCGTTTTTATTGCGATTTGTTAATCAATTCTGATTCTTCCAAAGTTCATACAGTAATTTTCCTTGATTTTATGCTATTTATATTGCGTTAAACACAGAAAATAGTGGTGATTCTCCCAAAGTTTAGAGTAAGTTCATACAGTTATTTTCCTGGATTTAATGCCATTTTTATTGCGATTAACAGAGAAAATAGTGGCCATTCTTACAAAGTTTAGATAAAGTTCATATTATGCCATTTTTATTGAATTTAAGAGAGAAAATAAAGGTGATTTTTTTCCGAAGTTTAGATTAAGTTGATACAGTATTTCTCTTTATTTTATGCCATTTTTATTGCGATTAACAGAGAAAAGAATTATGATTCTTCCAAAGTTATGATTAAGTTCATACAGTAATTTTCTTTTATTTTATGCTATTT
>NC_136525.1:57243777-57281285 GCF_053919585.1 Euprymna scolopes | reverse complement strand
TAATTTTTGCTTATAAAAATTTAATTGGCATGCATGGTTATGCTCTCCTTTCATTTTTATTAGTATCGGTTATTATTAGGATTAAGCATCCCATTCTTTATTCACAAAATGAAATTTGTATATGTGATTATTTATAGCATAATGTAAGACAGACGTTCATTTTTAGTCGCGTGCAAGCGACTCTATAAGTCAGTCGGTCGGTCGGTCGGTCTGTCCGTAACACTTTTGTGCTTGGCCTTTTTGGTTAAGATCAAAGGTCTGTTGTTAATAGATGCTGTTCTTGGCTTTTCTTGGCTTTTCTTGGCCTTTTGGCCAAGATTTTCTCACACATACACACACAAAAAAAAAAAAAAAAAAAAAAATGCACACACAACATACAGAAATGAATATACAAATTGTACATAGTTAAATTTTACATTGAACGCTGGGGTTATTAGTTAGATTAGGATCCACAGAGTGATTGAGGTATTTTGGTAAATGTTGCCAGTCAAGAGTAAGACTTCAAAGTCTCATCTGTTACATAGTCAAAAAGACCCTGTACCCTCCCCCTCCCAATTTCTTGTAGGGCCTTGTGCCTAATTTTGTTGAATTGAATTTTTTGTACGTTTTTTATGTTCAATTTTTTCTTTCTCAATAAAATATATAAACAAGATCAAAGTGTAGTATCTGACTTACTACATGCTGTACTTATTTTTGTAACTTTGTGATATAAAGTGAGGGATCACTTTTCTGTATTAATTTAATGTAAAATGATCACCCACTTTACAACCAGTCAGTCTCAAAGCCATTCAAGTCATTCTCCAGATCATTCAAGTTGTTTTTGAAGGATTCTAGTTATTTTTTAAGCATTCAAGTCATTCTTGTCATTCAATTCATCCTGAAGTTCATTAAAGTTATTTTAAGTCATTTAGTTTTTATTTATTTAAATCATTTCAGCCCATTTTTCGGTCATTTTAATTTATCTTTAAGAATTTCATGTCAATCCTACATTCACGCATTCATTCATTACACGAGAGCACGCGACTAATGGCTACTGGCCTTGTTATTATATACATGATTATTATTTTATCACTAGTTCTCACATAAGTCAGTAACAGTAATTGCACACTGGCAACAAATGGTGTTCCCTGTGATGTGAGTGACAGTAGGTGTCCCAAAAATTTCTGTGCTTTCCTTGATAAACATATTTTTATTTATTATGTTTTTATTGTTTGTTTTCACCCTGAACAAGATAAGTGCCACTTTGATGTAAGGGGCTACTATTTGGGACCACATTTGCAGGAATACTATGTAGGGAATTGAGTAGCGAGATGTCTGTTCACATTACATCTGAACTTCTGCATGCCAGTACAGTCAGAGAATGTGGACCAGGGAGAGAATTCCAAAGTCTATCAGTTCAAGGGAAGAAACTATTTGAGAAAAAAACCTTTCTGGTATTTACGAATTGCAACAGTGTAGGGGTGAGAATTTGTTGTTTATCAGATTAGTCAAGGGTATTTAAGTTGGGTGTATGTGCTTCGAGTTCATTGGAGAACATTCCATAAAAATACTTGTAAAATAGACACACGGATGCAACATTTCATTGGTGGGAGAGAGGTCGGAATTTGGTTATGAGTGCAGGACATATTAGGTTAGAAAAAATGAGAGAATAGTAGGAAATGCACCAGCCCAGATGTGGCAACAATACTCCATGCATGAGCGAATGGTGGCCTTGTAGAGGTAGAGGATACTCTCAGGTATAAGTAACTTTCTAGCATGGTAGAAAAATCCCACCATCTTTGCAGCAGCCTTGGCAATGCCTCAATGTAATTGATCCAATTCATGTTTCTTGTGAATGTTAAGCCAAGGAGTTTGAACAAAATGCTTTCAGGTAGTGTATCATTTGCCATGACTATGAGTGATTGAGAAGGTTTCTTGTAATTATTGAAGAAAAGAAGCTTAGTCTTGACAGCATCGAATGTTACCATCCATTTATGTCTCCATTCCACTACAGACTTAACTTTAACTATTTCTAGGAACTAGCATGGGTGCCCGACGTTGCCCAGGTGTTTGGAGGGGTGTGTTGAGTAAAAAAAAAATAGTGATAGTAGGAAGACAGGCTCGAACCCGTACTGTGAAGGAGGAAAAGAATGGGGGAAAAAAAACGTGACGTTTTTGCTGTTACGCCTACCGGCAAACCGGAAGTGACGTAGGTTTAAATAAAGGCTAGGCAATCGAAAAGAGGGGATGACTTTCGAAAATATCGGCGAAAAACGCGACCCCTCCCTGTAGAAAAGTGCCCAGTTGAAGGTGAAGAAATTAATGTTTTTAGCCAATTTTTCGGTATTTGTCGTCTGAAGGGTTGAGCTTTAAAATGATACTGATCTTGTGAAAATCCGTCGCCTCTGTCCAAAGTTTTAGGTGGACATGCAAAGATACATACATACATACATACATTTATATATTGATAGTTCAAATTTTCGACCCAAACCGATTAAAAAGCTTGCCTTATCTCTGAATATCCTTTATGTAAAATTTCAAATGTTTAGACCAAAAATTGTCTGAGTAATTTGGAAGAGACCGCAGAGGTCAATCTTGTTTAAACTTTGACCCCTATTATGAACCCTTAACATTTATTGTTTTGGGCTCAAATCAAGTAATTAAGTTAGATTCATGTCCCAGGAACCCATATCTAAAATTTCAAGTATTTATACCCAAAACTGGCAGAGAAGTTTGGTAGAGTTCTCAAAAGTCAAATCGTTTAACTTTGACCTCTTAACAGCCAAATTTCTGGCCAAAAACCGATCACGTAGATTTCCCCAAATCTCAGTACCCTGTATATCAAATTTCGAGTCTGTAGACTTAAAATTGACAGAGTTACTGCGTAGGGAAATATACACACACACACACACACACACACACACACACACACACACACAATATAGATACACAGACACGTTCACTTTTATAGATATACTAACATTTCAGCCCGGCGTTGCCCGGGTGTTTGGATGTGTATGTTGAGCAAAAAAAAAAAAAAAGTGTTAGTAGGAAGACAGGCTCAAACATGTACCGCAAAGGAGGAAAAGAATGGGAGAAAAAACTGACGTCTTTGCGATTACGACCACCGCCAAACCTGAAGTGACTTATGTTTACATTAAGGCTAGACAATCAAAAGGAGAGGATGACTTTAAAAAATATCAGCGGAAAAAGCGACTCCCCCCCTGTAGAAAAGTGCCTAGTTGAAGGTAAAGATGTTAATGTTTTTAGCCAATTTTTCGATATTTGTTGTATGAAAGGTCGAACTTCAAAACGATACTGATCTTAGTAAAATCCGTCGCCATTGTCGAAAGTTTTAAGCAGACATGCAAACATACATACACACATTTATATATTGCTAACTAAAAATTTTCGACCCAAACCGATGAAAAAGCTTGCCCTATCTCTGAAGACACTTTATGTAAAATTTCAAATGTTTAGACCAGAAATTGTCTAAGTAATTTGGTAGAGACTGCAGAGGTCAAATTTTTTAAAACTTTGTAAAGAACGGGGGGGGGGGGGGAAATAACGTCTATGCTGTTACGACCACCGCCAAACCGGAATTGACATTTTTTTAAATTAAGGCTAGACAAACGAAAACAGAGGAGTACTTTAAAAAATATTGGTGAAAAAAGCGACCCCCACCCTTGAGAAAAGTGCCCAGTTGAAGGTTAAGATATCAATGTTTTTAGCCAATAGATATTTGTCGTCTGAAAGGTCGGACGTCAAAACAATACTAATCTTGGTAAAATCCGAAAGTGTTGGGCAGACATGCAAACATACATACATACATTTATATATTGGTAAATAAAAATTTTCTACCCAAACCGATGAAAAAGCTTACCCTATCTCTGAATACCCTTTATGTAAAAATATGTCTGAGTAATTTGGTAGAGACCAAAGAGGTCAAATTTTTAAAAACTTTGACCCATATTATGACCCCTTAAAATTTATTGTTTAGGGCTCAAATCAAGTTATTAAGTTAGATCCATATCCAAGGAACCTATATCTAAAATTTCCAGTGTTTAGACCACAAATTGTCGGAGGAGTTTGGTAGAGTTCTCAAAGGTCAAATCGTTTAACTTTGACCCCTTAACAGCCAAATTTCTGGCCGAAAACTGATCACATAGATTTTCCCAAATCTCAGTACCCTGTATATCAAATTTCGAGTCTGTAGGCTGAAAATTGAGAGAGTTATTGCGTAGGGAAATGTACACAGACACACACACACAGACACGTTCACTTTTATAGATATACTAGCAGTGGTGCTCGGCGTTTCCCGGGTATTTGGATGTGTATGTTGAGCAAAAAAAAAAAAAAAAAGAAAAAAGTGGTCAATTTTTTTAACTTTGACCCCTATTATGACCCCTTAAAATTTATTGTTTTGGGCTCAAATCAAGTTATTAAGTTAGATCCATGTCCAAGGAACCTATATCTAAAATTTCAAGTGTTTAGATCCCAAATTGTCAGAGGAGTTTGGTAGAGTTCTCAAAGGTCAAATAATTGAACTTTGACCCCTTAATCGCCAAATTTCTGTCCGAAAACCAATCACATGGATTTTTCCAAATCTCAGTACCTTGTATATCAAATTTCGAATCTGTAGGCTTAAAATTGACAGAGTTATTGCGTAGGGAAATGTACACACACGCACACACACACACACACACACACACTTTCACTTTTATATATATATATAGATAGATAGATAGATATAGAATAGATAGATACATTATTAAAAAGGGGAATAACTCTATCTAAGCTGTTTTTACTTGAATAATTTTGCGACATGATTAATACAATTTTACTGCTGAATGAAATAATTAAACAACAAATAAATCTAATTAATCTAAGATTTCTATCCGTTTCGATTTCCTTCGGCTCGTGGGATGTTCTTTCTATTTGTTTTATTCTTTTTCAACTTATCTGTGATTAGTCGGTGCCACTTGGTTATGTGGTTATTCAGACTCAATGTGGTTATTCAGACTCAATGTGGTTATTCAGACTCAATGAATTCCTTAAAGAATTTAGTTGTTTTCATTAGTGTATGGTGTCAATCTTTCCTTTGATCAGAATTTCTCCTAGATTCTTTTTTTAATCATAGTTTTAGAAACTTAAAAGTGTTATTTGTATTATTGGTATGACTATAGTTTTTTTTTTTTTTTTTTGTCTTTATACCATTAAGCTCTTTGCATTTGATAGTTTTTCTGCAGCTTTCATATTCACGCTGGGACAGTGTAATCTACAATATGGCAGATTTTTTTCTTTGATGACTTTTAAGCAAATCAAATAAGTGGAACAACTCTTTTTACTTAATTTTTTTTTTACTTATGTTCACCCCTAAAAAGGCATATCGCCACTTTGACATAACAGGCTACTATTTGGGACCATACCTAGGAAAGATTAACAAGATGTTTATTTACATTACATTTGCATATCAATAAAGATTAGCAAGATGTTTATTTACATTACATTTTTTTACTTTTTTTTATTACATTTTCACCCCAAACAAGGCATATTGTCACTTTGTTGTAGGGGCTACTATCAGGGACATAGGCATCAGGGATATTGTGTAGGGAATTGGGCAACAAGAGGTCGGTTCATGTTGCACTTGAACTTCTGCATGTCAGCACAGTTGGGGAAGCAGGGGCCCGGCAGGGAATTCCAAAGTCTAGCTGTCCTGGTGAAGAAACTACTGGAGTAGAAGGCCCTCTTACATCTAGGGATCTCAACTGTAAAGGGGTGGGATTTAGCTGCTTGTCGGGTTTGTCGGGGGTATTTACGTCGAGGGGACACAAGTGCTCGCAGTTCGTCAGAGCATTCACCATTAAAATACTTGTAGAAAAGGCAGAGGGATGTAACATTTCGTCGATGGGACAGAGGCTGAAGTTTAGATGACAGTTCAGGACCTATCAGGTTGGCGACTCTCTTTTGAACCTTATCTAGGAGCGAGAGACTAGTGGTAGATGCGCCAGCCCAAATATGACAACAATACTCCATACATGGGCGAATGGTGGCCTTATAGATGTATAGGATATTTTGGGGCATTAGTATCTTTCTAGCACGGTAGAGAGAACCTACCTTCTTCACAGCGGTCCTGGTGATACTCTCAGTGTACTTGTTCCAACTCATGTTTCCTGAGAGCATTAGACCGAGGAAGTTTAAAGGATGTACAAATGTATAAAGAATCATTGGCCATTGCTATTCGTGGTAGAGAAGGTTTCTTGTAATTATTGAAGGAAACGAGTTTAGTCTTGGCAGCATTGAATGTGACCATTCATTTATGTCCCCATTCCCCTACAGATCGGAGGTCATCCTCTAGTGCTTCTGCCATTTCTTTAGATATGAGTTCATTTGTTTTCCTGTCGTGTTTGTTATAGAGTGTGGTGTCGGCAGCATATATACCCATTTCACAGGCAATTTTGTCAGGGAGGTCATTTATGAATATTAGTAATAACAGAGGTCCTAGGATAGACCCTTGAGGCACTCTTGCATTTATATCATATTGTTTAGATGTACATTTTCATATCAATAAAGACTAACAAGATGTTTATTTAAAATTACATTTGCATATCAATAAAGATTAGCAAGATGTTTATTTACATTACATTTTTTAAAATTACATTTTCACCCCAAACAAGGCACATTGCCACTTTGGCGTAGGGGGCTACTATCAGGGGCAGCAACTACTGGGGCATTATGTTGGGATTTGGGCAGCAAGATGACGGTTCACGTTACACTTAAACTTCTGCATGTCAGTACACTTGGGGAAGCAGGGACCTGGAATGGAATTCCAGAGTCTAGCGGTTCTGGGGAAGAAACTACTGGAGTAGAAAGATATTTTACATCTAGGGATCTCTACTGCATGGGGGTGGGATTTAGCTGCCTGTCGGGTTTGTCGAGGGTGTGTACGTCGTGGGGGCACAAGTGTCTGCAGTTCGTCAGAACATTCACCATTAAAATACTTGTAGAAAAGGCAGAGGGATGCAACATTTCGTCGATGGGACAGAGGCTGAAGCTAAGATGCCAGTTCAGGGCCTAACAGATTGGTGACTCTTTTTTGAACCTTGTTTAGGAGCGAGAGACTAGCAGCAGATGCACCAGCCCAAATGTGACAGCAATAGTCCATACATGGGCGAATGGTGTCCTTATAGAGGTACAGGATACTTTCAGGTGTCAGTAGTTTTCTAGCACGGTAGAGAGAGAGCCTACCTTTTTCGCAGTGGCCCTGGCAATGTTTTCAATGTAATTGTTCCAACTCATGTTTCCTGTGAACGTTAGGTCAAGCAGTTTGAAAGATGTACTCTCAGATAGGGAGTTACTGACCATTGCTATTGGTGGCAGAGAAGGTTTCTTGTGATTATTGAAAGAAACGAGTTTAGTCTTGGCAGCATTGAATGTGACCATCCATTTTTGTGCCCATTCCACTACAGATTAAAGGTCATCCTCTAGTGTTTTTGCCATTTCTTTAGTTATGTGTTCATTTGTTTTCCTGTCATGCCTGTTATAGGGTGTGGTGTTATCAGCATATATCCCCATCTCAGAGGCAGTTTTATCGGGGAGGTCATAATTGAATATTAGGAAGAATAGAGGTCCAAGGATAGATCCTTGAGGCACTCCCGCATTTATATCATATTGTTTAGATGTATGACCGTTGAGGACAACCTGGATTTTTCTCTTATCTGAGAAGGATTTAATTATGTTAAGTATTTTACCAGTGATACCATATGACTTAATTTTCCTGAGGAGACCCTCATGCCATACCCTGTCAAAAGCCTTAGATATATCTAGAGCTACCGCTCTGCTCTCCCCCACTTTATCCAGTGAATGGTATATACATTCAGAGATTACAGTGAGGATGTCTACTGTGGAATGGGCTTATCTAAATCCATATTATTGGTCAGTCATTTGCAAATCAATAAAGATTAACAAGATGTTTATTTACATTACATTTTGTAAAGTGTTAAGACATTTTTTTTTTTACACAGTGATCACCACTTATCAAGGCCCGGAAGCCACTCAGGGATAAGGGTTATTGCAAGTACATTACGTTAGTGTGGAGATTTGATGAAGTGTTTACTTAAGGGGGCGGTTCATTAGGAATTTGTTAACGTTGGACTTGAACACATCCAAGTTGTAGTCTGGTGGGAAGCAGGCAAACGGAACAGAGTTCCACAGCCGTGCAGTTCTAAGAAAGAAGCTTTGTTCATGGAATCCACGTTTGATTTAGGCACAGATAAAGAGTGGGGGGAAATTTTTCACAGTGGATTCAGCTAGACAGGTGTTTTTCATGAAAGATTGGCGAGGGGGGACCAGAGATTGGAGTTCAGACGAGCCCCTGCCATGGAAATAACGATAAAATAAGGATAGGCTCGCAACGTCTCTTCTGTGGGAGAGAGGTTGCAGGGTAGAGAAAAGGGCATCCCCCACTAAGCCACAAAGTGTATTTTGTACTCTGTCAAGGCAGGATAGGCTATTTTTAGCAGCTCCTGCCCAGATATGGCAGCAGTATTCCATCCTTAGACATACTTGGCTTTTATATAGATAGAGAATTGCATCAGTAGTGAGATATCTTCTGGAGTGGTAGAAGGATCCCAACATCTTTCCAGCAACCTTGGCAACAGACTTGATGTACGTGTTCTATTTCAGATAAGGAGTAAAGGTCAAACCCAGAAGCTTGTCAAAACACGGGGCCTCACCCAAACGAGAGCCATCCATCACAATTGATGCCAGATGGGGATCAGAGCGTTGATGATGTAAGGATAGGAGTTTGGTTTTGGATGCATTAAAGGTAACCAGCCACATCTTCCCCCACTGAACCACGCACTCGAGATCAGAGGAGAGAGAATCAGAGAGAACTTTGTCATTTACAGCCTTTGACGTGTTGCCATAGATGGTCGTGTCATCAGCATAGATGTCAACGAATGATTTAAGTATGTGTTTAGGGAGGTCATTGATGTAGATCAGGAAGAGAGTTGGGCCCAGGTTTGACCCCTGAGGGACTCCAGCGTTAATACTGCAGGCTTCTGATTTTTGTCCATCGACCACTACTCTTATGAGCCTATCGGAGAGAAATGATTTAATGATTGAGAAAACATTTCCAGTTATACCGTAGCTGGAAATCTTGTGAAGTAGACCCTTATGCCATACCTTGTCGAAGGCCTTTGATATGTCAAGAGCAATTTCCCTAGAAAGGAAGCCTTTGTCAAGAGATTCACTAATCCTGTGGGATATAACCGTCAGCATATCTGCGGTAGATCTTGCAGAGCGGAAACCATATTGTGTGTCACTAAGAAGGTTGTTCCTGCTGAGGTAGTTGACTATTTCTCTATTTAATATGGATTCCAGCAACTTACTCATAACACACAGGAGACTTATTGGTCTGTACTAAGAGGGAGATGCCTTATCACCTGAATTGTTAAATACAGGGCAAACTGATGAGGTCTTCCAGGGAGTCGGAAAGCACTTCTCCTTAAGGCAGCGCTTAAATAGTTTCGTAAGTATGGGAGCGAGTTCTGGTTGAAGCTTTTTTAACACTATAATTGGGATGCCATCAGGGCCAGTTGCTTTACTGGAATCTAGGTTCTTGATTAGCTTGGCAACCTCATGCACTGATATTTGTATGTTACCTAGCTTGTTCTGTGTTATAGGAGGAAATATGGAGGAGGTTATAGGAGGACATTTTGTTGAACAAAGATGGCAGAAGTAAATCAAATCAAATTATTTACATTACATTTGCATATAAATAAAGATTAACAATATGCTTATTTACATTATATTTTGTTAAGTGTTGAGACATTTTGTTGAACAAAGATGGCAGAAGTAAATCAAATCAATGAAGAATCAATGCAGTCGCGATTTCGAGTGTTAAGTAATTTGTAAAAAATTTCTTTTTTTGAATTGACGATATTATCATTGAATTAACTATTTTCTATTCAATATTTCTACCAAAAACTAGAATAATTACAAAAAAATATTTCACGTGAATTTAATTATAAAAATTCTCACAAAAATTTCAAATGTAATATTATATTTTCTTTGTATGCATGAACTTGTAAACATCAGTGTAAGAAAGGTTTTTTATAATCTTGAAAATACATTTTTCTTTAATTAAGACACAGGGTTACTAAGAAAAAATAATTTTAAAAATGGGATTATTTCTATCACTGATTAATTTGGAGAAGTATGAGTGGGAAAACATTGTTAAATAAAACAGGCTTTGCACCCTTTTCTACCTAATTATTAATCATTAATTGTTTTAGTACTATAGGCATTTTGCAAAAGTTATATTTTAAATTCTAAAGAAAAGTATTGATACACTAACTTTTATCAATATTTTCAGAATTCTTTTTTTTTTTATTACATTTCACCCCAAACAAGGCACGTTGCCATCAGGTGTAGGGGCCTACTATCAGGGGCAGCAACTACTGGGGCACTATATAGGGATTTGGGCAGCAAGATGTTGGTTCACGTTGCACTTGAACTTCTGCATGTCAGTACAGTTAGGGAAGTAGGATCCTGGAATGGAATTCCAGAGTCTAGCGGTTCTGGGGAAGAAACTACTGGAGTAGAACGATCTTTTACATCTAGGGATCTCTACTGCATGGGGGTGGGATTTAGCTGCCTGTCGGGTTTGTCGAGGGTATCTGCATAGTGGGGGCACAAGTGTCTGCAGTTCGTCAGAGCATTCACCATTAAAATACTTGTAGAACAAGCAGAGGGATGCAACGTTTCGTCGATGCCAGTTCAGGGCCTATCAGATTGGCGACTCTTTTTTTAACCTTGTCTAGGAGCGAGAGACTAGTAGTAGACGCACCAGCCCAGATGTGACAACAATACTCCATACATGGGCGAATGGTGTCCTTATAGAGATACAGGATACTTTCAGGTGTCAGTAGTTTTCTAGCACGGTAGAGAGAGCCTACCTTTTTTGCAGCGGCCCTGGCAATGTTTTCAATATAATTGTTCCAGCTCATGTTTCCTGTGAACGTTAGGCCAAGCAGTTTGAAAGATGTACTCTCAGACAGGGAGTCACTGGCCATTGCTATTGGTGGCAGAGAAGGTTTCTTGTAGTTATTGATATTACTAAATTTGGGAATTTTTAACCAAGTATACAGTTTACTATTGTTAAAAATGTCCATGAATTTACAAGTTAACCTTTGGTGAATTTTTAAGTGAAAGAAGGGATCAAAATGGTTAGACATTTTGGAGATTGGTCATTCATTTTTTATGTAAATGCTAAACTTTGCGTGATCTCATAAAGGAAGAATGGTAGTTGCCCCAAAACTGTGACATTATAAAGGATTCATTGTAGTTGCTAAAAGCTGTTTGTTTGAAACTATGTGTATTGGCGTTGCCTGCTGAAAGTATGACACAACGTCAGAACTCGGTAAAGGATACCTACTTCCAAAACTATATTAAATTAAAGTTGTTAATGTGGGAGGGGGACACAGTCAGACCTGGAAAATAGTGAGCTCTGTTAGCCGTGGCCAAAATGAAATCATCTGGCTCCTAATGTCGGACATTGTCTGGCAGTGGCAGGTAGCATAAGCTTTTGGCTGTGATTGTCAGCACTAGTGGTTACTGGCGATTAGAACTGCTTTGAGGCAGTTACTTGTGGGTACTGACATTTACTGGTGGGCATTGGCTGTCACTGTCTGTTCCTGACAAAACAGACAGGATTTGACCACTTTTCTATCTAATTATGAATAATTATTTTAACGCTGTAGGCATTTTGCAAAAGTGATATTGCAAATTAATTTAAGTTAATTTAATTAATTAAATTTCGAATTCTAAGGAAACATTGATACACTGACTTTATCAATGTTTTAAGAATATTACTGAACTATTATAGACCCACGGCTTTGCATAGAACTTTGCTGTATGCTTGGGTACCCACATCATGGGCACTCTTGCAGAAAGTGGATGTTGTAAGAGCAACTATTGCTTAAGGTGTTTAAAATTTTTTAACTACCGTCTGAAGTGACTGAAATGCAACTATAAACTATGCAGATTGGTTGAGGGGATGAGAGTGGAGGAGGCTGATCTTATTCAAATTAACAAAGAAGTTGATCAGCGCCATGGTTGGACCCCTGGGATGGTGGCAAACCCCAACTTGGTGTACACCATCCCTAGGTGGGTGAGTTTATGAAGAGCCGCGCCAAATATGACGTTAGTCTATATATATATTATTCATTAATTGGAATTCATTTTTGAGATGAGCATTATATACTAATTTATTTTTATTTCGGACTATCATTCTCATCTTTATTAGATGTTTATTGTCTGAAAGCGGTTTCAATCCTACCCAAAGCGTGCCAAAGGTTAATTGGTCAAAATGTGGTGAGATGACAACTACTACGGATGGCAGTGATGGCTGAGAATGCAGTTAGCAGATTCGAAGTTCCTATCCGTCGCGGTTACCACCTGACGAAGGCCAGAGGAATAGTTGGCTGAAACGTTGTGAATAAACAAAAACCAATAAAAGATCAAAAAACAACAACTAATAAAGATGAGAATAATAGTCCGAAATAAAAATAAATTAATATGATGTTAGTCTTTGAAAATGATGTACACCATCCCTAGGTAGGGGACCATCAGCATGCCATTCAAATTCACAAAGAAGTTGATCAGCGCCATGGTGGGGCCCCTGGGATGGTGGCGAACCCCAACTTGGTGTACACCATCCCTAGGTGGGTGAGTTTATGAAAAGCCGCACCAAATATGACGTTAGTCTTTGAAAATGATGTACGCCATCCCTAGGTAGGGGACCATCAGCATGCCAGGTTTGGTCATGATTGGTCCAGTGCTGTGGGCTGTAGGAGATTATATATACATAGGCAATGACCTTGACCTTTGACCTTTACTTTTACCTTGAAAATGGTGTGCACCATCCCTAGGTGAGAGACCATAATTATGCCAGGTTTGGTCATGGTCAGTCTAGTTTTGTGGGCTGTAGGAGAGTTGTACGCATAAACACACACACAGGCTACTACTTTATATATAAAGATTTGGGAATTTTAAACCAAGAATACTGTTTGCTATTATTAAAAATTTCTTTGGATTTACAAGTTAGAGTTAAATATCAATCTTTATAGATAAAAATAAAATCCTAATTTTATACATTGAAAAATATTCTAATTAAATAAGCATTTCCATTTTATTACAACAAAATAGGAATTCTTATATTAATGAATATTTTTATAACCTTGAAAAATACAGAAATTAAGGTATAATAATGTTTCAATTTCTCTATGAATTAAAAAATAAAATTTTGGATATTTTAGGCCTTCATAGAAATTATTGGTTATAGAAATTATTATTTGGTGAAAATATTAAATAAATAACGCTTACATTTATAATATCCTTAGTTTAAGAAATCAATTTGTTCTTCAAATTGTATTAATTTCATTAATATGAATTCAATGTAATGTTCTTGAAATATTAACATTTTGATATTTATATTTTAATGGTTAACATCTACAATGATTTATTTTCATTAAAAAGGCAAAAATACATTCATAAGTTTCTTAGAACGTAAAACCACCACCACCATCATCATCATCATCAAATAGTGTCCTGCTTGGTACAGACATTGACGGCTATGGTTCTCTCTCTCTCTCTCTCTCTCTCTCTCTCTCTCTCTCTCTCTCTCTCTCTCTCTCTCTCTCTCTCTCTCTCGGGGTATTCATGAATTTATTGTTGCTCATTATTTTTGATGTTGCCAAGGTGTTCAGACTATCAATGTATGTTTCTTGCTGTCCCATAAACTAATGTGTTCTGTTCTGTTTTTAAAATTCAATTCATTTCATTAAGTAGAAGAAATGGCTGCATAAGCGCGCTCGTGCGCTTTGTAAATACTTTTTTTTACTAAAATATTATATTCCTATTATATTTAAAAAAAAACTTTAATAATTTCTTTTAAAAGTATATGCTACAAAAAAGTTAAACAACCCACTTAAAAAAAAATAAATTACAAGTTTTATATATTTTATTCGCAGTTTTCTGTTAACGGTGTACAAAATTTTCTAAAAATTAAATTAAAATCAAATGTACGATTAAAATCAAATGTACAATTAAAATCGAATGTACAATTAAAATCTACGAAACAACAAGATCACCATGGGCATGGAATATGTGCCTACATTAAAGATGGCTTCCTGTGTGGCAGGGATATCTCTAGAGAAGATCCTAATTTACCCTATATGTGCTTCCGGGTTGCACTTGCTAACACCACTGCATTTATATTTGCCCTCCATCGCCCCCACAACAGCGGAGTTACTATCTTTAAGAGCATATCTGAGAAAATAGACCACATCCTATCTGCACATCCCTCGGCTAACATCTACATCTGTGGATGTCTTCAAGTCCAACGTTAACAAATTCCTAATGAACCGCCCCCTTTAGTAAACACTTCATCAAATCTCCACACTAACGTAATGTACTTGCAATAACCCTTATCCCTGAGTGGCTTCCGGGCCTTGATAAGTGGTGACCACCGTGTAAAAAAAAAAAGACATGACCCATGAACCTCATTTGTCTTTTTCTTATTGTTCTTAATTAGAGACTTTTCTGCGTTTGCCATTTCTCTTTGTTTTCTTTTCTGTCCAACTTTAGTAAAAGTGTTTTTTTGTTTACAAAAAATAAAGCATTTTCTCTTACATTTTAAAAAATAATTAGTTCATTATATTCTGTGATCGTTAATTAATAAATACTGAAAATTTCATAAAAAATAGTTGGTTTCCTGAATTTTGGTGAATTTTCAAGTGAAGAGAGGGGTCAAAATATATGCTAAATTTTGTGTGACCTCATAAAAAATGAACGGTAGTCGCCCCAAAACTGTGACATTATAAATGGTTAATTGTAGTTGCTAAGAGGCGTTTGTTTGAAAGCAGCAGCAGTCAGTTACTATATACTAGCAGGACTGTGTATTGGCAATGCCCAGTGAAAGTATGACACAAAGCCAGAACAGATTTGATAAAGAATCCCCCCCCTCCCGAAAATACATTAAAATACAATTGTTAGTGGGAGAGGGGGACACTGTCAGACCTGAAAAACAGTGGGTACTGTTGGCCGTGGCCAAAATGAAATCATGCTAAAATCACAATGACTAATGTATACCTATTAACCCTTATCCTCGAGTGGCCTCTGGGCCTTGATAAGTGGTGACACCCATGTAAAAAAAAAATTTTAAAAAAATAAAAAAAAAATATAGGGAACTGTCTGGCAGTAGCAGGTAGCAGAAACCTCTGGCTGTGATTGTCAGCACTGGTGGTTACTGGCGATTAATGTTGATTTAGGGTGATTATTTGTGAGTACTGCCATTTATTGGCGTTTACTGGTGGGCATTGGCTGCTTTTGCAACTGTCACTGTCTGTTCCTGAAATATACTGTTGGTCACTGCCAGCCATGACCAGTATCGGCCTCCATTGGGCTGCTCTGAAATGATATTGAGACAGTTATTTGCGTTTACTGCTGAGTACTGGGGAGCACTGCAACTATCGGGCCCTATTGGACTGCTGAAATGAAATACACTATAGTTACTCTCACGTTTTGACATGGGTGGGCACTGACAGGCAAATTACATGTCTTTAAATGTTGGGCACTGTCATACATGGTGGTCATTGCTCTTTTAAGGTGGTTATTCTCACTTCATGGCAGGGACGAGCACTGGTGACTACTACCGTTTTTAGACTGTTACTGCTGTTTTGAGAAATACGAACTGTGCTATTTTTTAATGTTCAAGTTAAATGTAACTTTATATGATATACTACTACTACTAATAATAATAATAATAATAATAATAATGATAATAATAATAATAATAATAATACAATATCTTTTTATTAAATTGTTAGGTGAAAGTACTGAATAGTCATAAAAATCCATTTTCTGTTTTCCAACTAAGCTCTTTTAAAAAACTAAAACTCACATTTTTTTGTATGAATAAAAATGATAAAAGATACAACATTTTGTAAATTGTTAGGTGGAAGTATAGAACAATTGTAAAAATTTGTATTTGCTTTCCACCTAGGCACTGCTAAAATGAATAAAACTGTCATATTTTCAGTAGTAGCTTTAATAATAACAATACTAATAATAACAACAAATAATATAAGCACTAGTGTAATACAATAAGTCTTGAACTCAGGAAGAGTGACTTGGTTTATGTGTGTTATGAAGACGTCTCTGGAACAGTTAATCATACCTGTCAATGGAAGGGTTGATACGCCAGCTACTTTTTCTTTGAGCCTTATGTTGTCATCATTACTGGCAGGACTGTTGCGCTAGAATTAAATGTTTGAAAAATAGATTTTTTTTTATTTTAACAACTGAAGGAGCATTTTTAACTAGATCCGACGTGTGCATCGCCAATGGCGTTCAGTCACCCAACTCTTCACATCAGCTATGGATGGAGTCTAAGCTCCAATTGATTAATTTCTCCTCATTGAGAAAACGAGAGAAAGAAAGAGAAAAAAAGAGAGAGAAAAAGGAACATGCATACCTAACATTGGAACATTGTTTAGTTTTGTCGGCTTCAGATAATGAGTTTCTTTAGGTTTGACCTTTTGAAATCAACTCTGCAGGCCTGCGTTTTGTAAACAACTGTCACTCTTAGCTTGGATCATATCGGATTGACAACTGTTACTGAAGCTGCCATGACTTTTCGATAAAGCATTTTTTCTAGCCTCCTAGAGAGTACAAGTTTGGTACAAAGTTTATTAATGTGGGAAGTCCCAACTCTATGAAAAAGGATCTTATTGTCCCCCTTTGATGACTTTTTACTCCATTAGCAAATGTTTGCTGGAACAATGATTAGATTTTGGCGATTTCATTTTCTCTTGATCTTTTGTTCACAGAACAACATTTAAATTCTTTTTTTTCTTTTTTTTATGGTTTCATTTTTTCTTCTTGTATAAAAATGTTAATTGTCCACTTTTTATAATAGTCGTTTCATTTCCAATTCTTGGGAATATCACCTGTCATTAAAATGGTCAGTGAAAACGCTATTCTACATTTTAAATATTTTACATTTTGAATATTTTGAATATTTTATATTTTAAATATTTTACATTTTGAATATTTTTAATATTGTGAATATTTTACATTTTCAATATTTTGCATTTTAAATATTTTTAATATTTGGAATATTTTACATTTTCAATATTTTACATTTTAAATATTTTACGTTTTAAATATTTTTAATATTTTGAATATTTTACATTTTAAATATTTTACATTTGGAATATTTTTAATATTTTGAATATTTTACATTTTGAATATTTTGGGTATTTTACAAACTTTCTAAAGAGGATGCTTTAAAAACATGAGAACATCCGAAATGCGTTAAATTATTTCAATGATTTAAAAAACTGAAAATATGAAATAATAAAATAAGTATAAAAGAGCATAACAATTGTTGGTGACCCCACTCATTTATATATATATATATATATATATATATATATATATATATATATATATATGTCCATATATATATATATATATATATATATATATATACATATATGTCCATATATATATATATATATATATATATATATATATATATATGTCCATATATATATATATATATATATATATATATATATATATATATATATGTCCATATATATATATATATATATATATATATACATATATGTCCATATATATATATATATATATATATATATATATATATATATATGTCCATATATATATATATATATATATATATATATACATATATGTCCATATATATATATATATATATATATATATATATATATATATAAAGGAGATTAGAACAATAGTCTAAAGAGCAGAGTGTATTTTAATGTAATAGTAAAATTACTAATTTAATTAAAATACAGGGAAAGAAAAAGTGCTCGTTGTAATTTAAAAATATAATAAGCTCGATAGGTAAATATCCTAGAGCTAATTTAATATTCAGTAATGTGATTGATAATTTAAAATTCAAATTAGAATTAAATTAAAAATCCGTTTCACAACAACAAAATCAATAATTTGAATTTGATTTTGTTGTTGTTCCTTCTGGTGAAACGGATTTTTAATTTAATTCTAATTTGAATTTTAAATTATCAATCACATTACTGAATATATATATATATATATATATATATATATATATATATATATATATATATATATATATATATATATGCGTGTATATATGTGTGTGTGTGTATGCATATATATGTAAGAAAATTATAGACAAAACAAAATACATATTGATGCATATGAATTTATTTGTCAGTTCAATAAGGAAAAACATCCCCTGGAAGTAGGGGTTATAAATGCTCTTTATACTTATACATTTTGAAGTCTAATACTTTTTATTAGAAGAAGAGAAAGGAGCTAGTTTACAGATGCAGGGAAATATGACATCTTGCTTAGGAAGGAAATGTTACAATAGTCGAGATAAAACAGAGATAATAGTAGAGAAGGGAAGGAAGCCGAGAGATTGATATTGAGGCCATAAAAATATATTTTTTATCTTTCATTTTTTTTTTTTTCATTTTATCTTTCATATTTTTTGTATCGTCTGTCTTGGATATTTTTTGTATTTTTTTAATTATTTTTTATTGTTTTATTATATTATTTTTGCTTTTGTATTTTTGACAAAAATAGGAGACGACATATAGGTACTTTGCGGCAATGTTAAATATAGAGTTAAAGATATTAACTTATTGTCTGCATCACCTAGTAAGCCCTGAGCAGACTTGCACTGTTAAAGGCTGGATGATCCAAGATAACTTGTGCCTGATCATAGAAAAAGTCGACACCGAAACCATCAGTTTAGATCAGTTCGAAGCATTCAGTGCGATTGACCATCGCTACTTGAAGGCTTTTTGTTTTCAGTAATATTTGGTTTTCAGTTTCGCTTCTGCATTTGACTTTTGTATGCAACCCCTAGTGCACCTGTAGAGATTAATAGTATAAGATCAAAGCTTTTCAATTTGTTTAGATGTATTTGTCAGGGATGTCCAGTTTTCCAAAGGATTACTTTGATGCTTGCACTACGATTAAGTAGTCCACCTATGAAGATGATGCTACAGTGTTTGTCATTGCAAACACTGAAAATATCCAAGACAGGCGATACAAAAATATGAAAGATAAAATAAAAGAATGAAAGATAAAAATATATTTTTGTCATTTAAATTTATTTTTATTTTTTCAATATAAATCTCTCGACTTCCGTCCCTTCTCTACTATTATCTCTGTTTTATTTCGACTATTGTAACATTTCCTTCCTAAGCTAGATGTCATATTTCCCTGTATCAGTGCAGATATTAGAGTCGTTAACATGGAAATAAGAATGTATGAACAGGTTACAGGGATCAAAATTAACTTTGACAAACCTGTTGATCTACATATTTGTGCTTGTATGATGGTTTCTTTAGGGGTCCCTTGGTTAGACGGATGGACCTTGCAAATTTCTCAGTGTCTTGTTTGGTCCTGATCTCCAGTTGGAGAAATATTTGTTTGAAGTATTGAAAACAAAGGTTGTAAGCCCATCTGTAGTCTTTGAGAAATCTTTGAAGCGAAGAATGGAGGTGTGTAGTTCCCACATTTATTCCCTCATTCTTTAGATTTTTTTAGTACTTCAACTCCCGATAATTATTCTACCTGCATTAGTGGGGGCACTTTTCAAATTCTTATGGCTAGGAAAGCAGACCATGGTCCATCGGAAGGTGTGTTATTTACATCTGTCTGAAGGCGATTTGGATATGTCAAGCATTGAGAATCATCAACATATGTTTGCCTAATCTACCTAGACTGAATGTGTAGATGTTGTGAGAGAAACTGCTAATTCTGGAAGGAAAACACTAGATTGCCTTTCCGACTTTGAACCAAAGGTACTTGTATGACAGGGAGAGAGAGGTATACCTGTTATCCCAGAACAAGTGCTCTCGTAATCATGAGTGTTGACAGTCCTTGCACCTCCTTTCTACGGTTGAAAAGAAGACTCTGTGAGAGCCGAATGTTGTAGGACATTATATTAGGTTATGCTAAGGATCTGTTCGAAACAATACGATTCAGGAGTTCAATTTTACAAAATATAAGCTTCGCTTAATCTAACCTTATGTGCATAGGTTGAGGTGTTCAGCAATTATGAATCTTCAGTCACCTAGTTGATAGTAGAAAATACCTTCTGGGTCAACAAAAAACCTTTTGCAGTGAGCTTAGCAAAAACACTGAAAACTTGAAAACGGAAATCACAAAATCCTATTGGAGATGGACGTGCAAACAAATAAACCCATTCAAGGAAGAAAACCGGATGTCATAATAGGTAATAAGAAGGAAAAGCTCTGCCAGATCGCCGATTTCGCCCTTCCAGCAGGCCACGGGGTGAATATCAAGGACAAAGAAGCAAAGAAAATACACAGAACTAGTCAGAGAGCTGAAAGGGATATAGACAATGAAGTCAAGATAATGCCAATAATCCTAAGAACACTAGGAACAATACTGAAAAAAAAACTCGAAAAAAGAATGGAAGAAATTGGAATGGAATTAAAGAGATGGATGAAAAGATACAATGGATAGCAATAATGAAAACAGCTAAAATATTAAGAAAACCCTTGAATGTGAAAACTAATGCAGATTAGCCAAAAAATTGAAACTGTATAATCGTAAATTAACTCCTCCCTCCACCAAAAAATAAGAAATTGTAGTGGTGGCATCAACTGGCACCACCCCAAACAATTTTGAAAGGTCAACGAGGATGGAAAAACTAAGGAGAGAAAGCATTAACCAGACCTCCACTGGATGAATGCAAAAAGGATTCAGATCACGAGTAGGGAGCAAAAAGGATTCAGATCACGAGAAGGCTTGTTGCCACCCAAATTCCAGTGAAGTCCTATGGTCGTTGCCAACGAGAAATCAATGAAAAGTAGTTTCGCTTTATGACGTCATCCTAAGCGATATTAGCAACGAACATGACGTCATCTATATGTGCCATTGGCATTTGTTTTTTATCTTGCGAATAGTACAGACGTGATTATCAAGTTCTATATAAATAATAATTATACTAAGATTTGTTTTTTACCTTGCGAATAGTACAGACTTAATTATCAAGTTCTATATAATTAATAATTATTAATTAATATTTCTATTAAGATGGGTAAAATACACTCAAAAGAAAATCCTCAAAAGCCATATAGCAGACCGAAGGTAAGTAAATTTGTGAATTCATTTATTAACCAACAATATTCATGATTTAAAAATCAAATATATTGACTTCTTTTATTGTAAAATGAGTTTTCTAGATGAGATTATGTTCTTAGACAGTTACCTTGTGAATCATTAATTTCCTTAAAATGTATTAAAAAATATTACTTTCCCCATTAAAAATAGAAAACAAGCAAGAAAAACGGCTCTTATTTAAGGCATATAACGTAAACTGACGAGATATGCCGAAACCCTTAGCCAATGAAAGACAAGAGAAAAACCGTAAGACAATGTTTTAATGAGTACAAAAAAAAAAAGAAAATTTTTTTCAACAACTTTATTTAATGTAACAAAGTTATAACATTTCAAAACATATTACTAACAAAAAATTAAGAAAACGCAACTTCAAAGAATTGTAAGAAAAATATTGCAACTATTTCAAAATGCAATGATAATTGAAAATTAAAGAAAATGAAGAAATTGAAAAAAATCTTCTTACAATTATTTGAATGTTTTGTTTAATAAAAATTACAATATCGTCGCATTTCACATTTTATGCTATTATTTAGCTTTTTTACATTAAATGAAGTCGTACTTGAGCATTTAACAAACCAGACGTAACTCAGCATTTGCTCAGTTTTGCTCGGTTTTGCTGCTGTCTAAACATGGTCATCAGCCAATCAAAACGCTGCATGCTTAGTTTCAACTTCACGCGCGTGCATGCACATCGAACAGCAGACAAGAATTTCGATATGGGCATTCGAGATGGTGGCGACTAGAAATCTCCAGCGTGAATGTGGGTTGCGGTCACGCCACACAATTGTGGACTGGAAGAATTTCCTGTGAGATATATGCCGGGATTACTTTCTCAGGAATCCCCGGCAGATAGGAGGCCCAGGCCATACAGTCGAAATCAATGAGTCTGTCTTCTTCAACCGCCGGAAACACAACGTCGGCAGACATCTAACACCAGTCTGGGTCTTTGGTGGATACACCGAAGAGGAGTTTTTTTGGGGGTACTTGTGCGTATTAAGAACCAGATATATCTCAGCGTCCACTCAGCTTTTCTTGTAACATGACGTCACCGCTCAGCTTTTGTTTTCCAATAATCTGACAGAAGACGCTGATTAGTCAATAATAATGCATGGTAAAGTAGCAGATAAAAATTGGAAAGGAAAAAAAACTAGTTGTTACTTATAAACTAGTGAGAGTAGCAATATGAATTTCTCAATATTAAAAAACAGTTTGAAATCCCAATGAATATGATTGATTTTTGTTAGGAAAAAACTTGATATGAAGGAAAATGAATTGCACATGTAGTGTTAGCTGCATCTTGGCAAGGAGAGGCTCTTTATATGATGGATGTTGGTAGAGATGCACAAATGCAAGTTGCAGGAAGTGGACAGCTATAAAAAGTGGAACTTTCTTTCATCAAGGCCAAAGCACTATTGCAACCATCCTAAAAAATATATACCCACAGGCCTGCGATATGGCTACCCGGGAAAATCTAATGAAAGAATGTTAGGGAGCTTTCTTTCATTTCCGCAGCCTTTTCTCAACCTACTTTGCCAGCATATGCTGCCCAACAGTCGACAGAATATATTCTTGAGGGAATTGGCCGACCTCCTTACAACCGTTTTCGGTACTTGTGCATTTAAAGAACCAGACGTAACTCAGCATTTGCTCGGCTTTGTCCGACGCATCACGTCAACAGCCGGATAAAACCGAGCATTGCTAAACTTTGCATAAACAGTAGTCGCCAAAAACAGTGTGACGTCATAGAGAATGAATGGTAGTTGCTAAAAGCTGTGAATGCTTCATATGAAAACAGTAACAGCAGCCAGTAACTATCGTCATTAGCGTCCATTGATCATGTGTGATCTTGTTTTTCACTGAAGGGGGAGGCTGGTGGTGGGCGTGCTTCCACAGATCACGCCGATCAGCAAGTTACAATTTCCAAAGTCTATGCCAACCTTTCATGTCTCTTTTACACAAGTCTTTGAATTGAAGCTAAGGGTGACACCTTTTTCTCTTGTCAGTTCTCCGTAGTCTTTTGGGACCCTGTAATTTTGCATATAGCAAACATGTGCAAGTCGACGCTGATGCAACAGTATGTACAGGGCAAATCGACGTGCTCAAGGACCTCTGTGTTGGTAATGAAGCCTAAATATTTGGATCCTCCTCAGGTTGTGCATGTGAAAGATGTACAGGTGCTTTTCCTGATGTGCATTCAGGACTCACTGCCATACAGCAGCATGCTCAGGATGCAAGTCTTATACACCGCTATCTTGGTATTGATTGTTAGTTTGCCGTTCTCCCACACTCTGTGGAAGTTGCATGGCCTTTGCATCGATTGACCTCTGGCCCCATGTCAAGACTATTACAATTAACTCCAGCTACGTGAACACTTTCATAGTTTCAAGTTGGTAGTTGTTGGTGGTGATTGAAGAGAGGAGGGTAATGTCCTTGTTCATGATATCAGTCTTTGTCAAGCTGATGGTCAGTTGAAACAAATCACAGGTCTTGAAGCCGTGATGCATGACGAGTCGAAGTTCCTCAATGCTATCGGTAATCAATGCAGCATTGTCTGCGAACAGCAGGTTACGAATGAGGACCTTGCAGATCTTTGTTTTGGTCTTAAGGCTGGCAATATAGAATTTACTATCTGAATGTGTGTGGAGTCAGCAAAGGTCTAGTTGAGCATGATGGCAAAGTAGATATCAAACAGTTCAGAGCAAGCACACAACCTTGCTTCACGCTTCTCGTTACATCAAAAGGCGATGATGTTGTACATTTCCCTACCAGAGTACTCTGTTAATTTTCAGTCTACAGACTCGAGATTTGACATAAGGAGTATTGAAATTTGAGAACATCTTTTTAATCGCTTTTCGGACAGATATTTGGCTGTCAAGGGGGTCAAAGTTCAACGATTTGACCTTTGAACTATACCAAACTCCTCCACCAATTTTTCGATTTATAAATCTATCAACATTTTTCTGTTGGTTCAATTTTTAAGATATTTTCAGGTGTCCAATATTTACTGGACACCTGAAAATATCTAAAAAATTGAACCAACAGAAAAATGTTGATAGATTCATGAATAGAAAAATTGAAAACAAATCAAATTGTAAAATTCAATTCATTTCATTAGGAACCACTAAAAACAAAACTTTAATAGTTTATTTTAAAAGCATATCCCACAAAAAAAGTTAAACAACCCACATGCACTTTGTAAATATTTTTCTTTTAATAAAATATAATATTTCTATTATATTAAAAAATACTTTAATAGTTTATTTTAAAAGTATATCACACAAAAAAGTAAAATAACCCACTTAAAAAAAAAAATTACGAATCTAATATATTTTATTTGCAGTTTTGTGTTAACAGTGTACAAAATTTTTTAAAAATTCTCACGTAGCTAGGGAAACATATATATATATATATATATATATATATATATATATATATATATATTGCAATTAGGAAGGGAAGACTTTTCTGGTTCATGATTAAAAGTAAATTTGTATATATATAAATATATATATCTTCTCTCCAAAAAGGTGGGAATGAAGGGGGAACAGGAGAGGAAAGAGAAAGGAATGGGGAGCCAGCTGACCGGTTTCGACCCTCGCTTCTCAAAGCTGTATCGAGGGAATTTTTTTTTAAATAAAGAATGAAAGCGATTAAAATAGCGTTTTATTAAATTTACGGGGAGAAAAATAAAAAAGTGGGAAAACGATTAAAATAAATTATATCGTTATGGACGAATACCCTAGAGATTAATCACGTTCAAACCCAGGAGACATTCCCTTTGCTTACAAAGAGGTTTTCTGAGTCGAACGTGAATGGTCTCCAAGATCTTGAGATGGTATAAAGAATGAGCACGACTAATAATAGTAAAAGAGTCCGTGCTAAAGTTTGCTGCACAAGACGGGTTTTTAAGTAAATGATCAGTAATTGAGGACCTGTATGTGTTAGTAACGACATCAGTTGCCCGGTAGGTTCCATTCCTAATTTTACTGGGTACATGTTGCTGGATTCTTCCATCTAACGTTAATGTCGTTCGACCCAAGTAGTTGGCACCGCAACCACATTTAAAATTGTAAATAACATTATTTTATGGTGGGAGGGGGGGTAGAACGTCTTTTCGAGAAGATGGAAATAAGGTTCTCATAGAGAAAAAAACACACACATTGGCAGCAAAATAACATCCATGAACAACTGAACTTATTTGTTTGGCAAATTTCACACTTACTCTACCTAACCAAGGCAAACGAAGATAAATTGGACATTTGGCTACTATATTCTTTTTCAATCGAGAAAATTAAGCCAATTTCTTTTTTTTTTTTTTCTCCCCGTAAATTTAATAAAATGGTATTTTAATCGCTTTCATTCTTATTTAAAAAAAAAAATTCCCTCGATACAGCTTTGAGAAGCGAGGGTCGAAACCGGTCAGCTGGCTCCTCATTCCTTTCTCTTTCCTCTCCTGTTCCCCCTTCATTCCCACCTTTTTGGAGAGAAGATATATATATTTATATATATACAAATTTACTTTTAATCATGAACGAGAAAAGTCTTCCCTTCCTAATTGCAATATTTAAATTATGTATCTCTAAAAGCATCATGAAATATATATATATATATATAACAACTTGACCCTTTCTCGAATTATATTCACACTTAAAAGAAAAGAAAATAAGTGGCATCAAACTATTTCAAATGTACACTTAATTTAAAATGTACAATTAATTTAAAATGTACAATTAAAATCAAATGTACAATGAAAATCAAGTGTACAATTAAAATCTACGAAATTATACAGGGTTTAGAGTTTTCAATAAACATCGTCAAAAATATTCTTCAACAACTAATTTTAAAAAAGGTAAAAATTTTCTAATATTTAAGTCAAGATTAAAAACTTAATAATTTTACATAATATTTGATAAAGAAATCCTACTTTCGGACTATTTTCGCATTTTAACCTCGCTGAAAATTTTTCTGGGGGTGACGTTTTTGCTGTCACAGGAGGCTGAGCGTCCCCTCTAGCCAGACCACTGGTTCCAATACGAATATTTTCTAATAATAATAAAATTCTTCATGGGAAACCAAGTTAAAAAACAAAAAAACAAAAAAACATAACTTTAACAGTTGGAAATGAAAAGTTTGTTTTTTTACCTCTTTTCCACTTGTTTTTTAGGAACCATCCGAACTCTCCTTGGAGAGAGAGGAAAGTCCTGTAAGTAATTGATTATATTATCACCTTCTTTATACATAGTTTGTTCTTAACCTTTATCAACAAACAGTGCCAATTTCTTTTTCTTTACCAAATTTCATTTCTTTTTTATAATTCTTTATTAGGTTTTCATCGGCTTTCGTTTTGTTGTTTCAGTGTGGTTTTGTTACATAATGTCTCTAGTTTGGAGTTATATAAAGATTACATTTTTAAAAAGACTAGTGCTCGGTCAATAAATTGTAATATTAGATGTTCAGAACGGAGTTGTCTACCTTTCCTCCGGTTGAAAAATATGATGACCCAGTGCGTTAAAAAGTTAATTTATTTTTAGTTGTCTTCCCTTTGAAGTGCCGACATACGTCTTATCTCCCCTTTGAATTTCTGACATGTGTTAGCTGTCAACAATAAAATTAGTCAACATGGATCACCGTAAATGAAAAATGATCACATTTCATTTATCAGTTAAATAAGTAAATTTACGCTTGAACACAAACCAGCGGACAAATTTTCCATTATTTTTATTCTGTTAAAGAATTAGATGAGTTTTTGATTTAAAATATTTTATTTCTTCATTATGCAATGAATTTCTTTTTGATCTAAAAAACAACATTGAATAAAATAGAAAAATAAATTTAGGTGTCCAATGTTTACTGGACACCTGAAAATATCTTAAAAATTGAACCAACAGAAAAATGTTGATAGATTTATAAATCGAAAAATTGAAAAAAAATTCAGTCATAAAATTCAATTCATTTCATTAGGTAGAAGAAATGGCTGCATAAGCGCGCTCGTGCATTTTGTAAATACTTTTTTTTACTAAAATATTATATTCCTATTATATTTAAAAAAAAAAATTTAATAGTTTATTTTAAAAGTATATTCTACAAAAAAGTTAAACAACCCACTTTAAAAAAATAAATTACAAGTTTTATATATTTTATTCGCAGTTTTGTGTTAACGGTGTACAAAATTTTCTAAAAATTAAATTAAAATCAAATGTATGATTAAAATCAAATGTACGATTAAAATCAAATGTACGATTAAAATCAAATGTACGATTAAAATCAAATGTACGATTAAAATCAAATGTACAATTAAAATCAAATATACGATTAAAATCAAATGTACGATTAAAATCAAATGTACGATTAAAATCAAATGTACAATTAAAATCAAATGTACGATTAAAATCAAATGTACGATTAAAATCAAATGTACGATTAAAATCAAATGTACGATTAAAATCATATGTACGATTAAAATCATATGTACGATTAAAATCAAATGTACAATTAAAATCAAATGTACAATTAAAATCAAATGTACGATTAAAATCAAATGTACGATTAAAATCAAATGTACAATTAAAATCAAATGTACAATTAAAATCAAATATACGACTAAAATCAAATGTACGATTAAAATCAAATGTACAATTAAAATCAAATGTACGATTAAAATCAAATGTACAATTAAAATCAAATGTACGACTAAAATCAAATGTACGATTAAAATCAAATGTACAATTAAAATCAAATGTACGATTAAAATCAAATGTACAATTAAAATCAAATGTACGATTAAAATCAAATGTACGATTAAAATCAAATGTACGATTAAAATCAAATGTATAATTAAAATCAAATGTACAATTAAAATCAAATGTACAATTAAAATCAAATGTACAATTAAAATCAAATGTACGATTAAAATCAAATGTACGATTAAAATCAAATGTACAATTAAAATCAAATGTACGATTAAAATCAAATGTACGATTAAAATCAACTGTACAATTAAAATCATATGTACGATTAAAATCAAATGTACGATTAAAATCAAATGTACGATTAAAATCAAATGTACAATTAAAATCAAATGTACAATTAAAATCAAATGTACGATTAAAATCAAATGTACAATTAAAATAATATGTACGATTAAAATCAAATGTACGATTAAAATCAAATGTACAATTAAAATCATATGTACGATTAAAATCAAATATACGATTAAAATCAAATGTACAATTAAAATCAAATGTACGATTAAAATCAAATGTACGATTAAAATCAAATGTACGATTAAAATCTACAAAACAATACAGGGTTTAGAGTTTTCATAAAACATTGGCAAAAATATTCTGCAAATACTAATTTTAAAAAAGGTAAAAATTTTCTAATATTTAAGACAAGATTAAGAACTTAATAATTTTACATAATATTGGATAAATAAATCCGACTTTCGGACTATTTTCGCATTTTAGCCTCGCTGAAAATTTTTCTGGGGGTGACGTTTTTGCTGTCACAGGAGGCTGAGCGTCCCCTCTAGCCACACCGCTGGTTCCAATACGAATATTTTCTAATAATAATAAAATTCTTCATGGGAAACCAAGTTAAAAAACAAAAAAAACATAACAACTTTAACAGTTGGTAATGAAAAGTTTGTTTTTTACCTCTTTTCCACTTGTTTTTTAGGAACCATCCACCAGCGGGGGCCTGTCCAACCTCTCCTTGGAGAGTGAGGAGAGTCCTGTAAGTAATTGATTATATTATCACCTTCTTTATACATAGTTTGTTCTTAACCTTTATCAACAAACAGTGCCAATTTCTTTTTCTTTACCAAATTTCATTTCTTTTTTATAAATCTTTATTAGGTTTTCATCGGCTTTCGTTTTGTTGTTTCAGTGTGGTTTTGTTATATAATGTCTCTAGTTTGGAGTTATATAAAGATTACATTTTTAAAAAGACTAGTGCTCGGTCAATAAATTGTAATATTAGATGTTCAGAACGGAGTTGTCTACCTTTCCTCCGGTTGAAAAATATGATGGCCCAGTGCGTTAAAAAGTTAATTTATTTTTAGTTGTCTTCCCTTTGAAGTGCCGACATACGTCTTATCTCCCCTTTGAATTTCTGACATGTGTTAGCTGTCAACAATAAAATTAGTCAACATGGATCACCGTAAATGAAAAATGATCACATTTCATTTATCAGTTAAATAAGTAAATTTACGCTTGAACACAAACCAGCGGACAAATTTTCCATTATTTTTATTCTGTTAAAGAATTAGATGAGTTTTTGATTTAAAATATTTTATTTCTTCATTATGCAATGAATTTCTTTTTGATCTAAAAAACAACATTGAATAAAATAGAAAAATAAATTTAGGTGTCCAATGTTTACTGGACACCTGAAAATATCTTAAAAATTGAACCAACAGAAAAATGTTGATAGATTTATAAATCGAAAAATTGAAAAAAAATTCAGTCATAAAATTCAATTCATTTCATTAGGTAGAAGAAATGGCTGCATAAGCGCGCTCGTGCGTTTTGTAAATACTTTTTTTTACTAAAATATTATATTCCTATTATATTTAAAAAAAAAAATTTAATAGTTTATTTTAAAAGTATATTCTACAAAAAAGTTAAACAACCCACTTTAAAAAAATAAATTACAAGTTTTATATATTTTATTCGCAGTTTTGTGTTAACGGTGTACAAAATTTTCTAAAAATTAAATTAAAATCAAATGTATGATTAAAATCAAATGTACGATTAAAATCAAATGTACGATTAAAATCAAATGTACAATTAAAATCAAATGTACAATTAAAATCAAATGTACGATTAAAATCAAATGTACGATTAAAATCAAATGTACAATTAAAATCATATGTACGATTAAAATCAAATGTACAATTAAAATCAAATGTACAATTAAAATCAAATGTACAATTAAAATCAAATGTACGATTAAAATCAAATGTACGACTAAAATCAAATGTACGATTAAAATCAAATGTACAATTAAAATCAAATGTACGATTAAAATCAAATGTACAATTAAAATCAAATGTACGATTAAAATCAAATGTACGATTAAAATCAAATGTACAATTAAAATCAAATGTACAATTAAAATCAAATGTACAATTAAAATCAAATGTACAATTAAAATCAAATGTACAATTAAAATCAAATGTACGATTAAAATCAAATGTACGATTAAAATCAAATGTACAATTAAAATCAAATGTACAATTAAAATCAAATGTACGATTAAAATCAAATGTACGATTAAAATCAAATGTACAATTAAAATCATATGTACGATTAAAATCAAATGTACGATTAAAATCAAATGTACAATTAAAATCAAATGTACAATTAAAATCAAATGTACGATTAAAATCAAATGTACAATTAAAATCATATGTACGATTAAAATCAAATGTACGATTAAAATCAAATGTACAATTAAAATCATATGTACGATTAAAATCAAATGTACGATTAAAATCAAATGTACAATTAAAATCAAATGTACGATTAAAATCAAATGTACGATTAAAATCAAATGTACGATTAAAATCTACAAAACAATACAGGGTTTAGAGTTTTCATAAAACATTGGCAAAAATATTCTGCAAATACTAATTTTAAAAAAGGTAAAAATTTTCTAATATTTAAGACGAGATTAAGAACTTAATAATTTTACATAATATTGGATAAATAAATCCGACTTTCGGACTATTTTCGCATTTTAGCCTCGCTGAAAATTTTTCTGGGGGTGACGTTTTTGCTGTCACAGGAGGCTGAGCGTCCCCTCTAGCCACACCGCTGGTTCCAATACGAATATTTTCTAATAATAATAAAATTCTTCATGGGAAACCAAATTAAAAAACAAAAACAAAAAAAAACATAACAACTTTAACAGTTGGTAATGAAAAGTTTGTTTTTTACCTCTTTTCCACTTGTTTTTTAGGAACCATCCACCAGCGGGGGTCTGTCCAACCTCTCCTTGGAGAGTGAGGAGAGTCCTGTAAGTAATTGATTATATTATCACCTTCTTTATACATAGTTTGTTCTTAACCTTTATCAACAAACAGTGCCAATTTCTTTTTCTTTACCAAATTTCATTTCTTTTTTATAAATCTTTATTAGGTTTTCATCGGCTTTCGTTTTGTTGTTTCAGTGTGGTTTTGTTACATAATGTCTCTAGTTTGGAGTTATATAAAGATTACATTTTTAAAAAGACTAGTGCTCGGTCAATAAATTGTAATATTAGATGTTCAGAACGGAGTTGTCTACCTTTCCTCCGGTTGAAAAATATGATGGCCCAGTGCGTTAAAAAGTTAATTTAATTTTTGTTGTCTCCCCTTTGAAGTGCTGACATACGTCTTATCTCCCCTTTGAATTTCTGACATGTGTTAGCTGTCAACAATAAAATTAGTCAACATGGATCACCGTAAATGAAAAATGATCACATTTCATTCATCAGTTAAATAAGTAAATTTACGCTTGAACACAAGTCAGCGGACAAATTTTCCATTATTTTTATTCTGTTAAAGAATTAGATGAGTTTTTGATTCAAAATATTTTATTTCTTCATTATGCAATGAATTTCTTTTTAATCTAAAAAACAACATTGAATAAAATAGAAAAATAAATGTAGGTGTCCAATGTTTACTGGACACCTGAAAATATCTTAAAAATTGAACCAACAGAAAAATATTGATAGATTTATAAATCGAAAAATTGAAAAAATTCAGTCGTAAAATTCAATTCATTTCATTAGGTAGAAGAAATGGCTGCATAAGCGCGCTCGTGCGTTTTGTAAATACTTTTTTTTTAATAAAATATTATATTCCTATTATATTAAAAAAAAAAATTTAATAGTTTATTTTAAAAGTATATTCTACAAGAAAGTTAAACCACCCACATTAAAAAAAAATAAATTACAAGTTTTATATATTTTATTCGCAGTTTTGTGTTAACGGTGTACAAAATGTTCCAAAATTAAATTAAAATCAAATGTACAATTAAAATCATACGTACAATTAAAATCATATGTACGATTAAAATCTACAAAACAATATAGGGTTTAGAGTTTTCATAAAACATCGGCAAAAATATTCTTCAAATACTAATTTTAAAAAATGTAAAAGTTTCTAAGGTAAAATCCATTGAAAGCGGTCGGTGGTTCTATGAGAAAATAAAGCTGTGTACGCATTATAAATGTTTCTTTTCTGTGTCTTATGTCATACATTAGTACATTAGGGGTCATTTCGAGTTAAAAGTTTATTTACTGCACTCATCTGGACTAGAGAAAATCATGATTTATATGTGTATGTCTCGTCTAAATAACTAACGATGAATATCTAATATGGCCGACAAGACGGGTGATCAAAAAATCAGATCGAGCGTACCGCGTACCGAAAAACGAAATGAGACTAACGAAATGAGACCTCATTTGATCTCATTTCGTTTTCCGGTACGCTCGATCTGATTTTTTTATCACCCGTCTTGTCGGCCATATCAGAGAATTATCGTTAGTTATTTAGACGAGACATACACATTTAAATCATGATTTTCTCTAGTCCAGATGAGTGCAGTAAATAAACTTTTAACTCGAAATGACCCCTAATGTACTAATGTATAACGTAAGACACAGAAAAGAAACATTTATAATGCGTACACAGCTTTATTTTCTCATAGAACCACCGACCGCTTTCGATGGATTTTACCAGTTTCTAATATTTAAGACAAGATTAAAAACTTAATAATTTTACTTAATATTTGATAAAGAAATCCTACTTTCGGACTATTTTCGCATTTTAGCCTCACTGAAAATTTTTCTGGGGGTGACGTTTTTGCTGTCACAGGAGGCTGAGCGTCCACTCTAGCCACACCGCTGGTTCCAGTACGAATATTTTCTACTAATAATAAAATTATTCATTGGAAACCAAGTTAAAAAAACAAGAAAAAAACATAACTTTTCTGTATAGCCATTTCAAGAATATTAAAAACAAATATAGACATTAAATAATATCTCTAACTTTGAGTTTTATTAAATAACGTATTTTAAAAAAGATTAGTGCCAACAATATGTGCCTGTATCGTATGCAGTTTTTTCTGTCTACGCAGAATTATTTTTTCAAGCTAGAAACTTATTGAAATCACCAAATTATTTTATTTGGTGAAGAGTTTCTTGGGGAGATAACTCTCCGTCTTTATAATTTCAAATAAATTAAATTAAATTGTTATTTAACGTTTGTTAAGTAACAATTTAAAATAAAACACTGAAAACAATTCTTTCGCTAGAGACATAAACTAACAAACCGCTATTTAGTAAAATCGATTTTCCTTAATGCAATATGCAAATGAAATGGCCTCAATTGTATATTTTGCAAGAAGCATACTATATACAGAAATAAATGAAATAGTAAAGAAGCGGACTTTTTTGTATTTATTAATCAAATTGTGAAAAAACAAACGAACAGGAATATGAATTTATAAATATTAATGATAATATCTATTTATAATAATGTAAGCGCAATAGGTTCTATAATTAGGTAAAAAATTTCCATTAAATTTCAATCAGCAATGACCGTACAAGTATATAGAAAAACTAATTGTCACTTGAAATGAAGAGTTTTCAGTACATATAAGCATGACTCCAGAAATGCAGTTTTATTCCAAAGGTTTTCTTCCAGTTTTTCTTGAGAAATATAAAATAGAGGTCGGATATCATTTTAAAGACATCTATTTAAAATATGAAACAATGTTTTTTCGCATTTCTAGGTTCCTCAGGTACAAACCCGTAAAAGGCATGCAGCAGGAGATTGGGGAGAATCATTCAAGTATAAAAAAATTTGCATCAGAGAGAATCCTGTAAGTAATTATACATTTTTCTAAATTTCATTTTCTGTTATGTGAAGAACTTTTAAGCAGCCTTTCGCTTATTAATATATATATATATATATATATATATATATATATATATATATATATATATATGATTGTTGATTTATTCATTCCTTATACATGATGCTGTGGTATCTTTTTCTTCTTTCTTTTCACTCACCAAGTTCTTTTTTAAGAGAGAACTTATCTGCCCTTTGTTTATATTCTAGTCAACCCACATTTTGGGACGTAATATTTGTAACTATTAATTTATTCACATTTAACCCAATATATATATGTATGTGTGTGTGTGTGTGTGTGTGTGTGTGTGTGTGTGTGTGTGTGTTTGCTACTTCTTCACAGAAGCTTACCATCTCTTTAGATTGATGTAGAGCCTCTATGCACACGTAGATGTCTCTTCACACCAGCTACAAAATTGTTCACAGAGATGAAAGGGGAACTTGCTAGTATTTGGTGTTGTTTGTGGTGGGATTTCATACTACACCTTTGAGAATCTTGTCAAAACGCCTGCTTACTTCGAGACTAAACCAGAGATATTACTGCAATACTTGTGTGGTCTGGGAAGCAGCACAGCCTCATACAATTGTTTGTCATGCCTGACATTATGTGACCTCACATGGTTTACTAAACAAGTTTTAGTCAGAAGAAATCTGCCAGCAGCTGTGTATGTCAGTTCTTGTTGCATTCTGGCAGGAATTGCAGATTCATCCTGTTTTCTAAGGACATGCTTCAATACTGCATGATTAAAATACTTTTCTTCAAATTTTTTGCATTTTTCTGTGATCATTTTTCTCCACTTATTTCGATCTGCAGTTTGAACTTCGCAGTCGTTTTATACAATCCTTAGAAACTTTAAATATTGGTCATGAACAGTTTTTACTTCCTTACCACCTTTCTTAGGAGCCAGCAAAAAAAATATATAAAAAATATTGTGGTACAATTAAGTTATACAGAGAGTTCTGCATTTATTCCTGGTAGGGAATTGTAACATGACATGGAGTTCAGTTCAAATACTAATATTTTCTACCAAAAATAAAATTCTTTTTTGCGAAACCAAGTTAAAATAAACAGCAGAACTTTAAATATTGGTAATGCAAAGTTTTTACCTTTTTTCCACGTTTCTTAGGAGCCAGCAAAAAGCATCGATAAACTTCATGACGTAAGTGAGGAAAGTCGTGTAAGTACTTTGATCATATCATCACCTTTTTCATACATAGTCTGTTCTTAAGCTTTTATCAATAATATTTGATAATTCAGATAAATATAGACATTAAATGATATCTCTAATTTTGATTTTTATTAAATAATGCATTTTTAAAAGATTAGTGCACTCCAACAATGTGTGTCTACATAGTATGCAGTGTTTTATAAACCTCTAAAAACAGGTATATACATCATACTGTATTTATTTTTTAATATATATTTAATATATATTTTTTATATATATTTAATATATATATTTTTTTTTAATATATATAAATACCTTATGCTTTTATTCTTTAATATATATCAATAGCTTAGGATAAAAATATTAGATTATAAGACATAATTTAAAAATAAATTCTCTTGAATGCAAATAAAACCTGTACTTTTATTTCTAATAATATCTACTAACAATAATGTAAGAATATTAAGTTCTTTAATAAATGAAATCTAATCAAAATTCAAGATAATAAAAAGTAACTTTTGTATAAAAATATTTGCTTAAGAGACATAGTCGAATTTTCAATATTAGATCCTCCGTGAGTTTTCTTGAGAAAAATGCAAAAAAAATAAGGGCCAATAAAGATAGTATCAACTAAAAATCTAAAACAAACTCATTTCTTCATTCATCAGGGCCAAAAGCGGAAAAGACACGGAGGGGATGTTTACAAAAATAAAATATATATATAAATAATATGTATATATATGTATATATATATATATATGTATATAATATATATATATATAGTATATATATGTATATAATTATATATATATATATAGTATATATATGTATATAATTATATATATATATAGTATATATATGTATATAATTATATATATATATAGTATATATATGTATATAATTATATATATATATAGTATATATATATGTATATAATTATATATATATATATGATTGTAGATTTATTCATTATATATTTTGTATGTATACATACATATATATATATATGTATATATATATACGTTCATATATATATATAATATATATGTATATATATTATCTATATATAATACATATAGTATATATATATATATAATTTATATATATATAATATATATATGTATAATATATATAGTATATATGTATATATATATATATATATATATATATATATATATATATATATATATATATATATATATATATGATTGTAGATTTATTCATTTTTTATACATGATTCTGTGGTATTTTTTCTTCTTTATTTTCACTCAACAAGTTCTTTTTTAAGAGAGAACTTATCGGCCCTTTGTTTATATTCTAGTCACCCCACATTTAGGAACGTAATATTTGTAACTATTAATTTATTCACATTTAATCCCATCTGTGTGTGTGTGTGTGTGTGTGTGTGTGTGTGTGTGTGTGTGTGTGTGTGTGTGCGTGCGTGTGTATGTGTGTTTGCTACTTCTTCACAGAAGCTTACCATCTCTTCAGATTGATGTAGAACATCCATGCACACGTAGATGTCTCTTCACACCAGCTACAAAATTGTTCACAGAGATGAAAGGGGAACTTGCTAGTATTTGGTGTTCTTTGTGGTGGGATTTCATACTACACCTTTGAGAATCTTATCAAAACGCTTGCTTACTTCGAGACTAAACCAGAGATATTACTGCTATACTTGTGTGGTCTGGGAAGCAGCACAGCCTCATACAATTGTTTGTCATGCCTGACATTATGTGACCTCACATGGTTTACTAAACCAGTTTTAGTCAGAAGAAATCTGCCAGCAGCTGTGTATTTCAGTTCTTGTTGCATTCTGGCAGGAATTGCAGATTCATCCTGCTTTCTTAGGGCATGCTTCAATACTGCATGATTAAAATGCTTTTCCTCAAATTTTTTTCATTTTTCTGTGATCATTTTTCTCCACTTATTTCGATCTGCAGTTTGAACTTTGCAGCCGTTTTTAACAATCCTTAGAAACTTTAAATATTGGTAACGAAAAATTTTTACCTCCATACCACGTTTCTTAGGAGCCAGCAAAAAAAAAATATATAAATATATAAAAAATATTGTGGTACAATTAAGTTATACAGAGGGTTCTGCATTTATTCCTGGTAGGGAATTGTAACATGACATGGAGTTCAGTTTAAATACTAATATTTTCTACTAAAAATAAAATTCCTTTTTGC